>NC_056725.1:35146317-35148817 GCF_019279795.1 Protopterus annectens | reverse complement strand
AATTATCGGAAGGAATTCGTTTGGCGCAGGATCTCTTCGAGGACCTAAACAGCAGACCTTTAACACCTACAAATGAAAGGATCACCAGGGACCGCACTGAACCCCTGGACCACTCTGGACCCAGGGCCACAATTAACAACAGAACTGGGACAGAAATAAGGACCACACAGGCTCTTGACCTGATACTCACGCAGACGGAAATTAATCCCTTCCGTTGCCCGGTCCAGAATGCAACAGCACAACTGGAGTACAGTCAAAACAGAGGGTCTCACAGAGCCAGATCTCTAATTACCAGATTCGAGACTGATTAAAACCTACAAAAACCTGGAGCATGACAACTTCTATCTGGAAAGGTGTTTAGAACTGGATATAGTCCCACAGGGTCTCGGGTGTAACAAATTTCCTAACAGGACTACTCCAAACTCTCAGCTTCACAAAGAACTGGTCAAAATATATAATGACTCTGGGCTAGCAGCTATCAAAGCACTCATCCAAAGTAATACTGAGAGTATGGCCACCTACAAGTCTCAAATAGATGATCTGCAAACACACATCCTGCAGGATCCCACATTTATTGACTTCGCGGAAATGTGGGACAATGTACCGCACAAAATTACTAGGCATGTGGTGGCACTGATTGAACGCAAGAAAGGCAAATTGCTTAGGGACATTAAACAATATGAGGAAGGAAAAGCATACCCGATCAGGCCCACACGCTCCTTACACACACGGAGAAGGCCAGAACAGATATCCCACAAACAATCCGTTGTCCACAACTGAACTAAGGCCTACGACAGAATTACAAGAACCCACAAATGGACCCAACACACCAGAGGTGGATAGACTCCTCATCACATCCAGCCCACTAGCAGGGAGTAGTTCCCAGATGATGGTACAAATACTCCTGCTAGGGGACAGCCAAGACCAGAAATGCCTCTCCAGAATCAGCCGACACAGAGAGATCCAGACACCAGTGAACGTGACCACCATGACAACAACGAGGACAACAACAATACAAACCGCAGGACACCGGACAGTGCGATCAATCAAGAAAGGGTTTATCAGACCCCACAAATCAACGACCAGTCATCCAACAACAGCACAAGTAGCAACAACAATGTTTTTTTATCTTCAGCAGGACTCACAACCAGAACCAGGACTTATACCAGGTTCAGACCTGGAGGTAATGAACGAAACTGGAACCACAACACCAACAATATTGAGGGAAGGAGGGGGAACAACAATCACAGGGGCAGAAGGAATGGGAACGGGATACAGTACTAGTATTACTGGGATGGACCACCCTGATCACCCTCCCCATTCAGATACCAGCACCTGATAGCACTGACTTCAGGTCTCCAGCAGGGGTAGGTGACATCTTTAACCTCACCACACGAGATTTCTCAGAAAGCCATCATAAGGTACTGAAGAAAGGCTTTTCTTTCATCCCGGCGCAGAGAGCCAACACGGCGGATGTTATCCTGGACCTCAAGTGCTACCTGAGAAAGTTACAACTAAAATTAGATATACAACAATATGAAGAGGAAGAAGATGAGGAAAGCTCGGAAGATAACAACAGACCCCTTACCATGAAGAGCCTGTACACTCCTGCACTCTCCAACACACTGAGCCTCTTTGCGAGTACCTGCGAAAGGGATATCAGGAAACTCCTTTCTGATAAGCCCTCAGCAAAGTGGCACAACCTGAACAGGGAAGAAAGACAGGCTTGGAAGGAACTGAGTCAGGACAAATCCCTACGGATCATGAAGGCTGACAAGGGATCCGGGATAGTAGTGATGGAGCAGGAGAGATATATCCAAACACTTGAAGCATCCCTCATGAATAACCAGTTCTACAAAAAGGTCAACATCAATCAGGTACAACAGAACTTTAAACAAATTGACAACCTACTGTTGGAACTGTACCTCAGGGATGAGATCTCTCAAGACGAAAAAGACTTCATGCAGGTCATGACACCCAGCCTTGGAAAATTTTTCGGAATCCCCAAGGTTCACAAGAACCCTGAAAATCCACCTTTCCGTCATGTGGTATCGAACCGAAGGACAAAAACAGAAAAGATTTCACAATACGTGGACCACATCCTTAACCCCATTGTACAGAACAGCAAATACTACATCAAGGACTCCTGGGCTTTTCTAAATGACATCTTCAAACTAAGGCTGGATGGAGGGGAATATTTACTGGTCACCCTAGATGTAGAAGCACTCTACACAAACATCCCCCACGCCAAAGGACTGACCCTCACCAGACAGTACCTGAACAGGCACTCCAACCTAAGCGGGACTAAGATTAATACTGTATGCAGGTTAACAGAAGCAGTATTAAGAAATAACTTCTTTCAATTCAACGGGAAGATTTACCACCAACAGAAAGGGGTAGCCATGGGGTCCAAAATGGCCCCAGCATATGCAAACTTAGTCCTCAGTGCCTGGGAAATGGATAAGGTTGAATCACTACCCGGGTTCAACACCACCATAAT
>NC_056725.1:35048817-35141317 GCF_019279795.1 Protopterus annectens | reverse complement strand
GGTAGGTACAAAACTGTACTATGTCCTTCATGGATGCATCTGCAGTCATAACAAATGGGTAGAATACCATAGCCAACTAGGGAGGAGGAATAATAATTATGGTGTAGTCAGGATCCCTTGCAGTACAGCAGTGGCAAACCCTGCTCGGGATCTAGAGTATAGAGGTAAATTATAATGCTTGGCAAATGTATGCACGGAGGTCCAAGTAGCCGCCTCAATAATGTCCTTGGTTGCCACTCCTCTTAAGAAAGCTGTGGTAGTGGCTGTAGCCCTTGTAGAATGAGGTCTTATGTTCTGTGGACTTGGTTTTCCATGGTAAGAGTAACAGAATCTTATGCAATTTCCTATCCATTTGGAGATTGTCTGTTTGGAAATTGCTTTTCCTTCCCTTCCTGCTGCATAGGCTACAAAGAGCTGGTCAGTTTTCTGTTAGCTTTGGTTCTGTCCAGGTAGTAGCGTAACTGTCTATGTACATCCAAGGTATGCATTATTCTTTCACCTCTGTTTTGTGGATTGGGAAAGAAGGTAGGTAGGTGGATTGCCTGGTTTAAAGACACTCTGGATACCACCTTAGGCATAAATGTAGGATTAGTTCTCATGGACACCCTATCTTGATGGAAGATTAGGAAGGGTTGCACTGCCATTAAGGCCTGTAGTTCCGAAACCCTCCTTGCTGAAGTAATAGCCAGTAGGAAAGCAGTTTTCCATGACAGGTGTTGTAGGTCTGCTGTTGCTGCTGGTTCAAACGGAGGGAGTGTCAATTTTCTAGTACAAAATTCAAGTCCCATGCTGGTAATGGTGGTTTCCTAGGAGGTTTTACATTCTTGATCCCTCTGAGGAACTGCCTGAGTAGAGGATGTGAAAAGACAGGAGGATCAAAGCTGTATTCTGCTGAAATAGCTGATGCATGTATCTTGATGGAGGAATAGGACAGGCCTGCATGTAGAAGCTCTGCCAAGTACTCCAGAATGTTAGCAATATCTATGTTCAACACATCTTTTCCTCTTTCAGTACTCCAAATGACGAACCTTTTCCATTTTCCTGCATAGTTCCTTCTTGTTGAAGGTCTGCGGGCTTCAAGGATAATGTCTTTAACCCTTTGTGAAAGGTCTGGGTTAGTTACTGCTATATGATGTTCCAGGCAGTCAGTTGCAAGGTTTTTAGGTTTGGATGTATGATGTTGTAGTTGTTCTGAGTTAACATCAGAGGCATCAGGGGTATTGACCACATTTTCTCCCGAGACATGGTCCTCAGTAATGGGTACCAGTGTTGTCTTGGCCAGTTCGGTGCTATCAGAATTATCCTTGGACGTTCCTCTTTGATTTTCAGTAGTACCTTGTGTATCAAGGGAAGAGGTGGGAATGCATATGCTGTCAGGCCTTTCCAGCTGAAGGATAGAGAGTCCACCTTCCATGCAAGTGGGTGGAATGTCCTTGTGCAGAATTTTTTGAGCTGGTGATTTTGTGGGGAAGCGAATAGGTCTATTTGTGGCATTCCCCATTTCTTTGTGATGGTCTTGAAGATGTCCGGGTGTAGCATCCATTCGTGAGCATCCGAGGTGGTTCTGCTTAAAATGTCTGCTAGGGTGTTTTCTTTTCCCGGTACAAATATTGCCTGTAACTGGATGTTGTAGCTTAGAGCCAAATTCCAAAGGTCCAAAGTCATCCTGCATAGGGGGTAAGAATGAGTGCCTCCCTGCTTGTTGATGTACCACATGACTGTGGTGTTGTCTGTCCTTATCATCAAATGACCTTCTTTGAGGAATGGTCTGAATTTTAGGATTGCCAGTTTTACTGCCAGCATTTCTTTTTGGTTTATGTGCAGGTGCAGCTGGTCCTGAGTCCACAGTCCTTGTATGCATTTGTCCATCATGTGTGCCCCCCATCCTAGGTCTGAGGCATCCGTTGTGATGGTTTGGTTTGCTCGAAAGTTGTGGAAGGGTAAGCCTGGGTTTGACTGGCATGCCCGAGCCCACCATAGGAACTCCTGTTTTAAGCATGGGATTAGTGGTATTTCTGTTTCTAAGCTGTGCCTGTGTTGAGACCATAAATTCTTTAGGTACCACTGTAACTTTCTCATATGCAGTCTGGCATGAGGGACCAAGATTATGCATGATGCCATGAAGCCCAAGGCCTGCAGAACTTTTCTCGCTGTTAGTTTGTTCTGCTTTGTTAATGCCAAGAAGTAAAGAGGGAGTTATTTTTGTTTTTCTGCAGTTAGGAATGCCATCTGTTTTACTGTGTCCAATTCCGCGCCCAAGAAAGTTCTTGTCTGGGATGGTGTTAGCCTTGACTTTTGTAAATTGACTGTGTATCCCAGGGCTTGAAGCAAGTAAATGACCCTTTGTAAATCTGTTGTCAGCTTGCTTTTGTTATCCGCTTGTAACAGGCAGTCGTCCAGGTATGGATAAATTTGGATTCTCTGTACTCTGCAGTGAGTGATTACTGATGCCAGGCATTTTGTGAATACTCTGGGCGCAGTAGATAAGCCAAAGGGCAATGCTGAGAATTGATAATGCTCTGATCCTGCAAGAAATCTGAGGTATCTTCTGCAATTTGGTCGAATGGGGACGTGCAGGTATGCCTCCTTGAGATCTAGAGTTACCAGCCAACACTCCTTGCCCAGCATGGGAAGAAGTTGCTGTAGGGTCAGCATTTTGAATTTTGGGACAATGATGTATGTGTTTAAGATGGACAGGTCGAGAATAGGTCTCCAGTTTTCTCTTTTCTTGGTACTAGGAAGAGTCTGGAGTAGAATCCTTTGCCCTGTTCTGTTATTGGTACCCTTTCCACAGCTCTCATCTTTATTAATTCCGCTATCTGATGCAGGGCTTCTATCTTTTGATTTGGGGGCAGGTTTGGCATTCCTCTTTTACTGGTAAAGTGTGGAAGTGGAACCGGTAGCCTTGGTCTATGGTTTGTAAAATCCACTTGTCTTTTGTAATATAGTGCCAATTTTTCGAGAATAAGGCTAACTTTCCGCCTAATGGTGCTGCTATTTGCTCCCTGGTAGGCGGAGTCAGATTCAAGTCACTGTGATTGTCCTGTTGCAGTGGCAGTGGTTGTGTCTGTGCCTCGGTTATTGCCTTGCCACTGTCGTCCTCTGTAGGCACCTCCTCTGGATTGATTTCTGCCCCTCGGCGTCTGTTCCTGCCCCTTTGTGACCTTGTGGAGTCAGGAAAGGACCAATTTTGGCAGGCCAGTTCCTGCTAAACCTTGGGGCTGAACCTGTAGGAAATCTTTGACTGTTTGTACAGATTTTGCCTTCTCTTCCATTTTCTTCATTACCTGCTGGGCAGGTTCCCAAATAGACTGGCCTTATCCATAGGAGCATCCAATAGCTTAGCTTTAACATGATCCGCAAGACCTGTTCTTTCAACCATGCATGCCTTCTTATAACTGTGCCAGTCATGGCTGATCTAAATGAAGCCTCCAGTGCATCATAGCCACATTTTAAAGAATGGTTACTAACCTGTTGGATGTTATTCACCATTTCTAATACATATTTCTTATCTAAAGATTCATCAGAGGACAGCTTTTTAATTAACTGATCAAGCATAAACTCTTGGTATTGGATCATGTGAAACTGACAGTTTAAAGCTCTAGCTGAGAGAGTAGCAGAGGTGTAGACTTTTTTCCCCATCTCTCTAATGACCTGGATTCCCTTTCAGAGGGAATAGGCTTTTTTGCTGTGGTCGAGGCTACTGCCTTAGGCCCCTGGGATATAGTTTCGGGGTCTGCAAGTGGGGCCTTGTATAGGTGGTGATGAGTGTCTGGCACCCTGTAAAATCTATCTGGTTTGGCAGGGGCTGGAGGTAAAGAATCAGGTGCAGTGCAGACATCATTAAATGCATCGTCCACAACAGATAAGACAGGAGGTATAGCTAAGTGCAGAAAAGTCCTAAGCCTTTTTCTTGAATCTGAGAAATCTTGTCCCTGCCATTGGAATTGTTCTCTCATGGCATGTAAGGTTTCCCCAAAGGAGAATTCCTCTGGTGGAGAGGCAGCTGGAATGGATTCTTCAGCATCTGAATCTTCATAATTGGAGAAAGGAGCCTCTGGCTGGTCTGTAATGTCTGAGTCATCCGCAGAATCATCAGAGGACACAGGCTCGGGGGGCTCTGCTCTAGGTCTCTTTTCTGGGGCTGAGAGGCCCTGTCTGGGTGAGATTGGGATCCCCTAATTAAGGATATTAAATCTTCTGCCAGAGTAAGCATTTGTGAACTAGAAGTGGGCCTGAGTGAGGGTGGTTTAACAGGCACTGATTTAGCTGATTTGGCTGCTTTAGCCCTGGCAAAGGCCTTAATAGACATGGCTGCAGGAGGCCTAGCAGCACCACGTGCTGGGGTAGAGATATCCAAGGGGATGGTGTCTGATAGATCAGTAGGATCCACAGTTGTAGGCAAAATTTCTGAGGCTAGTTCAGGTAAGGTAGCAGGGGCCTCAGTAGTAGTTATGGATTCGGCTGTAGATTGACCAGTTTTCTCGGTTTCGGCCGAAACCGAGACACTCGCGGCTTGCTTAACCGTGGTTTCGGCCGAAACCGCGGACCGCGAGTGTCGGTCTTTTCTTTTCGTTTTTAACAATTTGGGTAGTCGGAGGATCCGACGGCATAATGTACGCAAAATCTGAGACGAAAAACTGTTCAGCAAACTCCGACTGACACCTAAGCGTTCGTCGGTTGAAGGAAGCACAGGCCGAACAGGCTGCTACGTCGTGGTCTGGGCCTAAGCAAGGCAAACAGTAAGAGTGGAAATCTTTATGAGGTATTTGTTTCCCACAAGTTAAACAGTTATTGACTTTTTCTGACATCGGCTGAGGCAAGAAAGAGTCCCCAACGGGGTACTTAGCTTTTAGAAGTCTTCGAAGTAGTATTCGGTAGTAGTAATCTCTGGATCTGACCGACCGGCACTTGCGAACAGCTTCTGCTTCAGGCGCCACGCGGCAAGAAAGACTGAGGAAAATGGCGTCGGCTGATGCCTTTATACCCGAAGACCAGCAGAGATGACGTCGGGTGAAGTGCGACATCAGCCGAAGCCAGACCCGGACTTTGGAATCCGGCCGACCGAAGGGCTGCCTGACGACAGGACAACCCATTTGTTATGACTGCAGATGCATCCATGAAGGACATCTTGGTAAGTAGTACATCAGTGTATCTTACAATGGAATCACCTATGACCAAGAAGTTGGATTGCATGGAGGTTTGTCTTTTAGGGTTTTGAACTGAGCCACACAGAATCTGATGCATGTTTGAAGGAGGGTGCTACCTGTGTTTGTTTGTAGCTTTGCTGACAGTACTTAATTCTTAGGTTACATTTAGGAGACCTTTGTAGTTTAGATAGGTTACTTTTAAGAGTCTCAGCATATGTTTATCTATACGTTTGGTCTGATCCATGTGTGTTAGGTTTAATGTGCTGTTGTGCGATACTGACACAGCCTGCTTGTTGTTTGTAATACCTTGGTGTGAGAGTTTTACATCCAATAGCATTAGATACCTACATCTCTCATGCACTGTTTTCAGTTTAAGTGATAGGTAGCTGTCAGTAAACACGACAATTGCTATACTGTGTTAGGATATCATTTTCAACAAAGTCATCTACAGAGGTAGTTGGAAAGTACATATCCGTGGAACCAAGTACACACTAACAGGGGCTGAAGGGAGAGTAACACAACTACCTTAAACAGGTATACCTGACAAGAGTGCCCACTATCTCTGGGATTCATTCTAGTAATAGACAAACTGACTACAGAGGTAAGAAAGAAAAAAGAAGTTATGTACTCACCATAACGTTCCATCTGAGTAGCTGTACTTCATTTGTCTTCAACCTGTGGGTATTCGGATCTGGATCGGATCCAAGACCGCCACATCACCAGCATCTGATCAGAGTTCCAAGCTCCTCCCCTTACCCAGAATTCCCCTCTGTCTGCTTCCTTCCCTCAGATCAAGTTTGCTATATCAGAAAACATAAGCCCGACCCAAAAGGACCTTATCACTAAAGGCTCCCACAAATCTAAGTCAAGCATAACCAGGAGAGCCATCAGTGTGCACCTCTCCCATATACCAGGATAGGACAATAGTGATAAGGTCAGGGGTAGGATGGTTGAAGACAAATGAAGTACAACTACGCAGATGGAACGTTATTGGTGAGTACATAAAGTACAGTTGTGTACACTTACCATAAATGTACATGTTCGAGTGTATTCACTGTTGCAGTCATTACATTTGGGTAATCTGCTGGCAGGTTGCCCTCAGTCGGCCTGAATTCCAAAGTCTTGGGTCCTGCGCCGGTTGCTGTCTCCGCTTCCATGACGTCAGGTCGTCAGGTGTATAAAACAAGCAGCCAACGCCATTTTCTTTAGTTTTTCTTGCCCCAGATGTCAGATGCCCCCAAAGAGGTAGCAAAAATATATATATAAAAACTATATATACATGCATCAATACACACTTTACCTTCATCTACAAGCAAATACACCACATAGGTTGTAGAAGATAGAGAAGGAAAGAAACTCCAGAATGAAAGGAGGATGGCGGGCGGGTAACCTGGACTGCAACAGTGAATACACTCGAACATCTGCATTTATGGTAAGTGTACATAACTGTACTATGTTCTTCGTGTTTCACTGTTGCAGTCATTATATTTGGGTAGAATCCCAAAGCTATGGATGGGAGGCTGGAGCTACATAGCATTAGGTGTGGCTATAAGGCCCTGCACAACTGCAGTGGCAAAGCCTGCCCTGGACTTATAGAGTAGAGAGGCAAATGATAATGCTTTGTAAAGGTGTGAACAGAACTCCAAGTAGCAGCCTCTAGAATGTCTTTGGTTGGTACTCCTCTGAGAAAGGCTGCTGAAGTAGCTGCAGCTCTGGTGGAATGAGACCTAATGCCCTTTGGCACAGGTTTGCCATGGTGTAAGTAGCAGAAATGAATGAGTGGCTTATCCACTTTGAAATAGTCTGCTTTGAAATAGCCTTTCCTTCTGATCCTGCAGCATATGTCACTAGTAATTGCTCAGTTTTTCTTAGAGCTTTAGTCCTGCTCAAGTAGAATCTTAGCTGTCTGTGTACGTCCAAGGAATGCAGAATTCTCTCCCCCTTGTTCTGTGGATTTGGATAAAAGGTTGGCAGATGAATAGTTTGGCTAAGAGCCACACTGGAAACCACCTTAGGCATAAATGAAGGATTTGTCCTCAGAGACATCCTGTCTGGGTAAAATATGATAAAAGGCTCCACAGCATTGAGGGCATGTAGCTCTGAGACTCTTCTTGCTGAAGTAATTGCTAGTAGCAGAGCTGTTTTCCATTATAAGAACTTTATATCAGCAGTAGCAGCTGGTTCAAATGGAGGCAGGGTGAGCTTTTCCAACACATAATTGAGATCCCATGCAGGTATTGGTGATCTTCTAGGAGGCCTTAAATTTTTGGCTCCTCTAAGATACTGCTTTAGTAAAGGATGAGAAAAGATTGGTGGCTCTGTATTGTAATGAGCCAAAATGGCACAAGCATGGATTTTAATTGAGGAGAAAGACAGGCCTTTGTCAAGCATCTCAGTCAAGTATTGTATGTAATATCTGAGGAATATTTGGTTCTGCTGTATCTGTTCCTTGTGTTTGATTCCAAGCACAGAATCTCTTCCATTTATCAGCATAAGATTTTCTAGTACTAGGCCTTGTGGCTTCCAAAATGACATCCATCACAGCTTTACTGAGAGGTGTTGTTTGTAAAACTACATGATCAGCCATGCTGCCAGGTTCAGAGTCTGGAGTTGATTGTGCAGGATCTGATTGTTTTGCTGGGACAGTAACTGAGGTCTTTGAGGTAAGGTCCAAGCTGGGTATTGAGACAAGTTCCTTAGGATTGGGTACCGGTATTGGCAGGGCCAGTCCGGGGCAATTAGTATCATCTCTGGTTTCTCTTGTCTGACTTTTAGTAGGACCCTGGGAAGAAGAGGCAGAGGAGGCGGAGGAGGAAAGGAGTATACTGATAGGTTTTTCCAACTGAAGGACAGGGCCATCCACTTTCCATGCTTGCCTGTGATAAGTCCTTGTGCAGAATCTTTTCAATTGATAATTTTGAGGAGAGGCAAATAAGATCTATGTCCGGGCTCCTGCATTTCTTTGTTATCATGCTGAAGACGTGTGGATCTAGTTTCCACTCGTGAGGGTCCATAAGGTTTCTGCTTAAATCGTCTGCTAGAGTATTTTGTTTTCCTGGCAGGAATTGAGCTTCAAGATGTATTTGATAAGTCAAAGCTGTATCCCACAGTGCCATGGCTAATCTGCAAAGCAGGTATGAGTGAGTGCCCCCATGCTTGTTTACATACCACATAATCGTGGTGTTGTCCGTCTTTATCAGTAGTTGTCCTGGATGAAGTAAGTCCTTGAAGGCTGTCAGGGCTTTTTGAACAGCTAGCATCTCTTTTTGGTTGATATGTAGATGCATTTGTTTTGGGGTCCATATGCCTTGAATGCATCTTCCCGCCATGTGGGCCCCCCAGGCATAATCTGATGCGCCTGTTAAGTTTTGGCTGGCAGGGGGTAGAGTGAAGGCCCGTCCCATGTTTTGGTGACATGCCTTTGGCCACCATAGAAACTCCTGTTGTAGGCAGGGCATGAGAGGAATCACTGTTTCCAGACTGTGACAATGTTGACTCCATAAAATTTTTAGGCACCACTGAAGTTTCCTCATATGCAGTCTTACATATGGAATCAGTAGGATGCAGGATGCCATGAAGCCTAAAGCGTGCAGAATTTGTCTTGCAAATAACTGGGTTTTTGTTGCCATCAGTTTGAGGCAAGTAGTCAGTCGCCTTTGTTTGTCTGGCGTGAGGTAAGCCATCTGGGCAGTTGTATTCAAGCTTGCACTCAGGAATTTTATCTTTTGAGAGGGTACCAGTTGTGATTTCTTTTTGTTTATTGTGTACCCTAGGCATGTTAGAAGCCTTTTCACAAACGCCAGGTGTTGAAGAAGAATATCCTTGTTCCCTGCTTGAATTAGACAGTCGTCCAAGTAAGAATATATTTGTATACTTGTCTGCAAAAGGCAATTACTGGTGCCAGGCACATTGTAAAGACCCTGGGCGCAGTAGATAAGCCAAAGGGTAGTGCAGAGAATTGGTAATGCATTAAGCCAGCCTGGAATCTGAGGCATCTTCTGCACGACTGCCTTATTGGGACGTGCAGGTATGCCTTTTGTAGGTCTAATGTCACCAGCCAAGCATTATCGGTATGGGAAGAAGCTGCTGCAAAGTCAGCATTTTGAATTTTGGAATGTCCAGGTATGTGTTCAAAATCGATAAATCCAGTATTGGCCACCAGGCCTCGTCCTTTCTGGGTACCAAGAACAGTCTTGAGTAAAAACCTTGTCCTTTTTCCTGCTCTGGTACTGGCTGAATGGCCCCCATATCCATGAGGGATGTAACCTGTTTCTGTGCCTCTGCCCCTTGATTTTTTGGCAAATCCGGCCAACCGTTTGCCATTGGCAGAGTATGGAAATGGAATCTGTATCCCTGGGATACTATGTTTAGCACCCACTTTGTCATGGGTTATTTAACTGCCAATTTTGACCAAAAAGTGCTAATTTTCCCCCTAAGGGTGCTGCGAAAAGGTAAGTGCTTGGTGAAGGGAGGGAAGTCATTGGGACTGTTTTCTGTAGGTTTGCGCTTTATCTCCTCCAGATTTGGAGGTAGAAGCATCCATTGCTTTGACCTGTAAGAATCTTGTGCCTGGTATCTGGAACCCTTAGGGCATCTGGATTTGCCCCTTTGAGCTCTGTCTGACACAGGAAAGGACCAATTTTTTGTAGGCCAGTGTCTACTGAATCTTGGTGGCTGCACTTGTAAGTCTTTTACAGTTTGCATAGACTTCGCTTTGTCTTCCATTTTCTTTAAAACCTCTTCTGCCTTAATACCAAACAGAGTATCATGCTGTAAAGGTGCATCCAGTAATTTAGCTTTAACATGATCAGGCAACTTTTGCTCTTTTAGCCAGGCATGCCTCCTAATCACAGATCCAGTAACTGCGGCCCTGCAGGAGGCTTCTAAGGAATCAAAACCACATTGCAAAGTATGCTTTCCAACCTGTTCAGCTGCATGCAATAATTCCTGCAATTCTTTATTTTCAGCACATTCAGAAATCAACATCATTTTCTGTTTCAGCAATCCCATAACATGTTGTTGATACTTGAGCATATGAAACTGGCAGTTTAAGGACGTAACTGCCAAGGTTGCAGATGTATAAAACTTTTTTCCCCATCTATCCAGTGCCCTTGAATCTCTGTCAGAGCGAGTAGGATTTTTTGCTGTTGAGGCCTTAACTTCCTTTGGACCCTGTGAAATAGCTTCAGGATCAGCAGCAGGGTTTCTAAATAAAAATTTGTGTGAATCACGGACCCTGTAATATTTGTCAGGCTTGCTGGGAGCCGGAGGTACGGAGTCAGGGGTCAAGCTTGACTCCAAAAACACATCATCCACAATGTCTAAAGCAGGGGGTATCGCTAAAGGCCTGTGCTGAGGGAGGAGGAGGAAATCCCTGAGCCTCTTTTTTTATTCTGAGAAATCTTGACTCTCCCAGTGAAAATGCTCCCTCAAAAGTATGCAAGGTTTCTCCACATGAATAATCCTTAGGAGGTGATGCAGATGGTATAGACTCCTCTGCATCAAAATCCTCATAGGGAGGTATAGATAATTCCTGATCAGAAGAGGAATCAAAAGAAATAGAAACCTGATCTGATGATTCATAATTAGTGTCTTGCCTAGGCCTCTTAGGAGGAGGATGGGAACCCCTGATCAAGGTAATAAGGTCTTCAGCCATTTTGATCATCTGTTTTTTAGGCATAGCGGCCTGTGCACGTGGTTCATGCGTCATTTTTTTAGTTTTGGAAGTTGTTTTTGTCTTTGGTTTTGCAGCTGTCGTCAATTTGATATAAAAATGTTGAGGTCTGAATACACCCTCAGAAGCCGGTGCCTGCTCAGTGGCTTCGGACCCATCCGAGGGAGATACATCTGTGGGTCCAATACTTTGAGTATCTCGCGGCGTGCCAGACTCCACATGGGTCTCGGTAGGGGCCTGCGACTCGAAAGTAGCGGGTATCAGGGGCTGCGAAAGCGCCTCACTGAGTACCGGCGACTGGCTTAGGAGAAGCTTTGTCGCCGGTTTTGGACCTCGACTGCCTGTCTCTGTCCTTTTCTTTGTGTTTTTTATGTACTCCGGTAGTCAGATTGCTATCAGACGACATTTCTGAGTAGTTAAATCTGTTTCCAAAATACTTTGAGGCAAAAATATACTGACGCTTAATAGTGCGTTGGTTAAATCTAGCACAAAACCGACAGCCAGGCACGCTGTGATCAGGGCCTAGGCAAGGAGTACAGTATAAATGGAAATCCTTATGAGGTATTTGCTTCCCACAAGTTATACAATTATTAACTTTTTCTGACATCGGAATGGAACAAGAAAAAAGTTTCCCCAACGGGGTACTTAGCTTTAGTGAAGACTTCGGTTCTGAAACACAAACTCGAATATTTTAGGAGTCTGCTGACCGGCACTTGCGAAATGCTTCTGCTTTGGGCACGGCAAGAAAGACTGAAGAAAATGGCATTGGCTGCTTGTTTTATACTCCTGATGACCTGATGTCATGGAAGAGGAGACAGCAACCGACGCAGTACCCAAGACTTTGGAATTCAGGCCGACTGAGGACAACCTGCCAGCAGATTACCCAAATGTAATGACTGCAACAGTGAAACACGAAGAACATCTTCTTTTTCTGAAGTAGTTGACTTCATTTGGTCTTCAACCTGTGGGACAGAGTCCCCCAGCTACTGAACACCTGGGTGGCCCTCATGGAAGGATATTTTGGAGCACCACGGAGCCAAAGGATGCCCTACTCCTGGACACAATGTCCAATTTGTAATGGGATATGAAGGTATGAGATGAGGACCAAGTAGCTGCACAACAAATGTCATCCAGCGACACTCTAGATCAGAAGGCCACTGAAGTTGCCATAGACCTAGTGGAATGAGCTTTAATCTGACCATGAGGGGAAATACCTTTATCAGAATATGCCCGGATGATATATTGAGAAATCCAGTGAGCAATGGTGATTTTATAAATAGGTTTACCTAGGAGCGGTTTGTAATAGTACACAAACAGTTTGTCTGATTTACGGAAGGATTTTATTCTGTGTAAATAAAACCTCACTTGTCTATGTACATCCAACAAATGTAACTTGTATTCACCCCTGTTTTGGGAATTTGGAAAGAAAAAAGGAATATTGATTATCTGATTAATATTGGTTTCTGAAGCCACTTTAGGAAGAAAGGAAGGGTTAGTGCACAGGGAAACTCTATCCTTATGAAAGACCATGCAAGTAACTTTAATGACAAGGCTTGAAGTTCCGATACCCTCCTAGCAGATGTGATAGCCACCAAAAATGCAGTTTTCCAAGAAAGGAATTGTAAATCTATTGATGCCGCTGGCTCAATGAGAGGGGAGACTAGAGCTTGCAGAACAAAGATGAGATCCCAGGGAGGTGTCGGATCATTCACGGGGGGTCGTAACAGAAAAGATCCTTTAAGGAAGGTCTTACAAAGCCTGGAAGAAGTTAAGGAAGCCATGTTTCCCCCCACATGGAAGTTAGAGATGGCAGCCAGTTGGACTTTAACAGTAGAAGAACTAGCATCTTGGTGAAATATACCAGATAGAAATTCCAGAAAAGCCGGAACCAGAGCCGAAAAGAGATCTAAGTTCTGTTGAGAGGCACAAATAGAGAAGAGTTTCCATTTGCTACAATATATCTTTCTGGTAGAGGACTTGAGCCCCCACCAAAATGGTTTTAACCGGAAAGGATAAACCAGGAGTCCTAATCATTACTGGAATTGGAGCAGCCAAGCTGAGAGTTTCAGACTGTCCAGGTCTGGGGAGGAATCCCCGAGGGGTGAGAAATGAGATCTGGGATCGGATCCAAGATTCATGGTGGAATTACTAGGCGAGACCAAAGTGAAGGGAACCAGACTTGACAAGGTCAGAATGGGGCAATGAGGATTACTGTGCTCCCCAGCCTCCGAGCTTTCTGAAGAAACTTCGGAATGAGAGGTAACTGGGTAAGCATAAAGAAGACTGGGAGGCCAAGCATGAACAAGTGCGTCTCTGGGGACATCCCCCCAAGGGGGGGTTCAGAGTGAAGAGCCTGCTGCATTTCACGTTGGAAGGAGATGCAAAGAGATCGCAGCAAGGCCAACCCCACTTGAGGAAGATCTGTTCTGCTACTGAAGGCTTCAGAGACCACTTGTAAGGTATTGGAATAGTCCTGCTGAGCCTGTCTGACAGAACGTTGGACCTTCTCAGAATATGCATTGCCACCAGAAAGCGACCGGTGGAAATCGCCCATTCCCACACTCTCGTGGCTTCTCGACAAAGGTGGTAGGATCTGGTTCGGCCCTGCTTGTTGATATAACAGACTACTGACATGTTGTCTGACTGAATAGTAATAGTCCCTAGAGGAAGATGGGCATGAAGGGCCTGCAATGCTAGAAGAACTGCCCTCATCTCCGGGATGTTGACATGCAAATTGGTCTTGAAAGGGGACCACATGCCTTGGACTGTCCTTCCGGAGAAATAACCCCCCCAGCTGGGAGGCATCCGTGGTCACTGTGGTTGTGGAAAGGAGTGGAAGAAAGTGACGTCCCTGGACAAGTTCTAGGGAGAGAGTCCACTAGAGAAGCAACTCCCTGTACGTCCGGATATGTGTATTGGATGGAACAATGGATGGAACAAAGGCAGATCCAGAAGAGACCACTGAACCGCTAATTTCCACTGGAGGACTCTCATGTGAAGACGTGCGAAGGGTAGAAGATTGATAGTGGCTGCCATGGAACCCAGGGGGCCTGCAGAACTGTTTCTGCTGAGGGGAGGTAAGATTGAAGAATGTAAGAGATGTGAAGTTTCAGATTGTTTACCCTTTCTGGGGTGAGATAGACTTTCATTTGTAAGGTGTCTTAGCTGAGCTCCACTGAAGTCAAAGCTCTGAACTGGAGTCAGTGAATGATTTGCTGAGGTTGATTGTAATGCCTAGTCTGTTTACTAGAAGGAAGTAATCCCTGGCATGGCATAGTAGATGCTTGGTAGGGGCATCAAAAAGCCAATCATCCAGGTAGGGTTAGACCTGGATTCCTTGAAGCCTCAGGTGGGCCACTACCACAGCCATGACTTTGGTTAACACCGTGGGGGATGTGGTGAGACCAAAGGCCCTGAATAGACAATGATTGGTTCCCAGCCAGAAGTGAAGAAACCTGTGGGAGCGAATATTCATTTTGATATCAAAGTACACGCCCTGGAGGTCTATCGAGCACATCCAATCCTCTCTGCTTGTAGGTAGGGCAAAATGGAGTAAAGTGCGACCATTCGGAATTTCTCCTTGGCTACTGACAGGTTCAGAGTGGAAAGATCCAGAATAGGTCTTAGGTCCCCCATTTATTTGGCAATAAAAAACCTGGAATAGGTGCCCGATCTGGATTGGTCTGGGGGGACGGTTTGGATGGCTCTTTCTTAGCAGCTTTTCTATATCCACTGCGGTTTCCTCCCTTTGTGCAGGTGGAACATCTGAGAGGAGTTTTGGTGGGAGAGGCGGATTCACAAATGGGATGGAGTAGCCTCTGGATATGATTTGCAAAACCCAACGGTCTGTTGTAATGGATTCCCACTCCGTTGGATGTAAAGAAAAACGGCCCCTGACTGCCTCCACAGATGAGCAGTCAGGTAAACCCTCAGGGCTGTTGCATGGGTCTGTCTGAGAATGGTTCTCGAGACCCGAAGTTCTTCAGTCCCCCTCTGCCTCTGGGCCGGCGTCTATCGTAACCCCCTCTGCCTCTGGGGGAAGAAGAGTCCAGAGTGTCTCGGGAGAATTGAGATTTCCGGAACCACATCTTCTTTGCCCCTCACGGATTCCTTGAAAAGTATCTTTGGGGAGGCAGAGAAGTGGATCCCGATGGCAGACGGTGTCTTCCTGTACTTCTCACTCTGGACTAGAGTCTCTTCCACGGACTTCCCAAACAGGGAAGAACCATCATAGGTAGCATTAACAAACAACGCCTTGAAGGGTTCCAAAAATTGACAAAGTCGGAGCCAGGTGTGGCGCCTCATGGCAATGCCGGACCCAGCCACACTGGTGGCTCTTTCTGTGGCATGGGAAAGGAGGTGCATGGATGTATTTGTAACCACTTTCAGAGTAGCAATGCATGCAGAGAACATCTTCTTGCCCTCTGACGTGGACTCTAGTGGTGACTCAGCGACTTCCTTGACTAAGTCACACTGTAGCTAGAAGACGTGCGCCATGTAATTCATTGCCCTTATGGTGAAGGATGCTGAAGCATAGACTTGCTTCCCCAGACGATCCATCGTCCATAACTCCTGGTCAGGGGATGGATTGTAGACCTCTCCTGCACAAGCTCTTTCTTGGTGGCAGCTGCCACCACCATAGCATCTACTGGGGACCCCTTACTCCAGCTAGTCCTGTCTGGTGGGGGGCTAAGAACTTTATCTGGCCTTTTTGGAAAAGGCTTCATGGTGTCCAGTTCCTTCCATGCTCTAGAGGTGAATAGGTCCACCAGTGGATCTGCAGGGGGGAAGACACCCAGGAGGTAATATGGGCCCGTGCCGAATGCCTCTAGGAACACTGACTCATCCGGGGTTGGTTTTTGGGTGGACAAACCCCCCCCCACGTCTTGGGCATAGGAGTTCCATGATGTCTCCACAGGAGACATCCTTGGGGGGGGGGTGACCTGGGGAAAACCTTCCCCTTCCCTCCAAGTCAGTGTCATCCATGAGGGAGTCCAAGTGCCTCCTTTTACACATTTGTTTGTGAGGAACCTCCTCAGTGAGACTCTCTGGAGGGGAATCACAAACTAGTGGGTGCTTCCTGAAGCAAAGCAAGCACGGGCTATCCCTGAGATGACAGGAAGGTCAGAGCCTTACCCAGAACTGAGGGAGTCAGGGCAGATTCCGAAGAGGAAATGGTCAGGGGTCTCGAGCCACTTGAGAGAACCCTCTCCACATGCCAAATGCCAAAGGAGAGCGGACCTCCTGGGAAACCTCGGATCCGACAGGGGAGTGGAGCCGAGCCTGCAGGAGCTGAGATACCAAGGGGGGAGGCTGCGCTCTGACAAATTCGGAGCCGACAGACCCCCCACGTATCCGACGCAGAGACTACAGCACCAAGAGCTTGGATCTGACCCAGTCGAATCAACGCTCAAGGCAATGGCCGGTGTCGAGGTACAGGGTACCATCGGCGCCGACCCCCTGACCCCGAGAGCTCTCTGATCCAAAGACAAAGACTCGAAAACAGAGTGTCAGATTGGAAAAGGAGCTAAGGGGGGGATGAAAAAGAGCTGTGAACTCCCTGCTCCGGAGGGAGAGGGGGATGGCAAGACTCCCATCTGGATATGGGTGCGGATGAACTTCCGCACCATCCTGTCCATCTCTGACTCACTCAAGCTGCGAGTGGAATGTGACGAGGAAGCCACGGACACCAGCCGGGAGTGCCAGTGAGGGGAGGCTCTGGATGGTGGCCTAGATACCTCTGGCTCCAGGGAAAACCTGGGAAGGAGCAGACACAGTGGTAGGAGTTGTAGCAGAAGTAGTGGGGACAGCCGTCCCCAAAGCAGGCAGAAGTTCTTTCATTAGTTTAGCCCACCTATCCTTGAGGGCTCTAGGACTGAAACCCACGCAAACACAGCAGGCTGTATCCAGGTTGGCCACTCCTAAACACACTATACACACAGTGTGGCTATCCATTGGAAAGAGCTTATAGCCACACTCCCTGCATTTTCTGAAAACAGGCTTGGGGTTCTCAGCCATGACTAGAAGGAAGTCCAACACACACAAACCCACACACACGCTCACTTACTAAAGGGGTAGAGGAAGGCCAAGGAAGAAACAACATTAAATGATAAACTCTAAACTTTTTTTTTAAACAACCGACTACCAACACAAGGTAGGGGAGGTTGAAAAAGGAAGATAGGGAATCCTACTCTAACACTAAAGGAAAAAGTATCACTTGCCCAAAAAAGATGCCTGGAGCTCAGTGACCATGATGCTTAGGTTTTTAGCGGCAAACGAGATCTGAGGGAAGGAAGGAGACAGAGGGGCATTATGGGTAAGGGAGGAGCTTGGTGCTCGGATCAGATGCTGGTGATGCGGCCATCTTGGATCTGATCCAGATCCAAATACCTACAGGTTGAAGGCCAAATGAAGTACACTACTTCAGATCTCAGAATTCTAAAAGACTAAGCATGTGAAATCAGGCTTCTTGCTGTATTGCTGATGACTGCAAGCTGATACAGAAAGCAACAGCAGATGTACTGGAAGTGTATCATAGGTTCAGATTGATAATTGGGTGTAAAGTGTAATTTGAAAAAGACTTTCTCTGTAAGGACGACAGCAGGCAAAGGAAGAGGAGGAATATGGCCTATATGTAGTTTCAGCGACCCGGAGGATTACGTAGATGACATCAGCAACGAGGGTACAGAAGCGTTTCCAGTGCTGTGGTAGAAAGCAGGCCTGAAACATGCTGTAGATGGTACAGTGTAGTTTTTGATGGAAGGCATGGGACTGTTGCTTTGGCCCCCCCCCCCCTTTAGATATAATTGGCGACAAGAACTGAGGCACTCTTTTTAATCTTATGCTTAGCTGTCACACGATTGTGCATTTTATCTCCCTCATACAGACGTGCAGCAGTAGCAGTTTCCACTAGTTGTGAAAATATAGACTTTGTTAAAGTACAGCAGTAGTTATATGCACATGTCCAACACTATTAAAACAGGTCTAGGTAGTACCCCAAGGATGCTTGACACACCGAACAGTTTGTCACAATTTTTTAGTAACCCACTGAATTTAATCAAAGACAATGAATCATTGTCTAATTGTCATATGTTAAATTTTAACATGTACATTTCTGTTAAAAGTATACGCATAGGTCAATACTAATGTTACCTGATCGCTCACAATGCAGCCAGCTTAGCTTAAAGCTTATCCCGTTGCAACAGATGGAAACATTACAGCATACAAGTTTCTATAAGCTGATATAAAGGGTGTTTTCTGTAAATGCGAATGTGGTACAGTATACCTGATCATTTATAAACGAAAAACAAATAATATGCGACGTTTTATTTTTAAGGTAGGATGGCAGCATGTTCTTTTAAGTGTATATGATGGCAACTATTACGCGAGGCAGTGACTTTTTTGTATATTTTTGCTATATATTGCATCACCACCTGGTGTAATTTTCAACACTATACAAGCACAGGAGAACGTTATTTGAGAGTTAAAGCAATGCATGATTTCAAGTGTAATATATAACAAGTTCAAAATAATGTTTAAAATTTGGAATTCTGCTTGGCTAAAATATACAACTACTGTTTGTTACATGTCTAGAGTTTAATATCAAACCATTTATTTATTGTTGGACTTATTTTTATTTGGTTAGTTGGGAGGTTGACATAATGGTTAAGGAGTTTGCCTTACACACAAGGTACGGGGTTTAATTCTCACAGGGGGTAATTGGCTAGGGTTAAAATGGCCCATAAGGGCAATTAGCCTAGTACTAATCTGTGAACCTGTGAACCTAAAAGCTCTGTCTCTGCATTCATTCTCCTACAAGATGCTGAGAGGGGATCTTTGCCTAGCTTAAGTTACAAGGGTTCCTCAGACTCAACCCTGATGAATGTGTTATACAAAACAGTACTAGAAACACTAGATCCAGGGATCTGAACTTCACTTGTGACAAACAGAACATGCTGGAGAGACAGGCTTGTCCCAAAGGTTCACTGCACTATGGAACAGGCTCCCTATCCATGGAAAACAGAGTTCATCCCTAACCTTATACAGATGAGACCTTGACAGTTGGATGGGAAATAGTAAATTTACTCCCAGTCAGGCCCTCGTGTCCCTTATGGCCAGAGAGGTCAATACAAAAAGTATTATCCCAACACCCATCTTACAAATTATGAGTTACCTCCGTAATAACATGCCCTTCCCATAGATGCCCATCACACTCTGGACCCAAACGGTTTGGTGGGTGTGGATACGCCTATAAGGGCCCTAGTGGCTCTTAGCCTAGTAACAACCTATGAAACTATAAGAGAAACAGCACCTGATATACACAGGCATAAGAGTTGGAAGCATACTGCTAAACATGACAAGTAAAACATGTGGTAAGAAATGAAAGGCAAAACAACAGACACAAAGGGACTGAGGGAGTGCATTTACAATGCTAAGGAGTTAAACAGAATTTGGATGATGGTCATCTGGTGGTAGTACACGTTCTACAGAATCAGACAAATGGCACAAAGGAGAGGGTTCTCAATTCAATCCGAGAGAGAGAGAGGAATATGTGGAAAAGGGATAAGAAGACAATAGGGAGGGAAAAACAGGCTGGCAAGACAAAAGCAGCACGAGGAATCACATCTCCCCCACAAAAGCATTGGCTTAAGATCTAATAAGATGGATAGGCCATGACTGCAAAAACGAATGTAACTAAGTGCTGGACAATAGGGAATTTAAGAAGGAATGCAAAGAGAAACTGGAAAAGGATGTGAAAAGACAGGGAAAATGAAATGGTGGATAGAAACAAGAAAAAGACATATGGGGGAAAAAGGAGGGTGGAGAGTGCTTATAAGAATGAGAGAAACAAATGACAAGTATGAGGAACCCACAAACAGTAGCAACTGATAACAGGAGGAGGAACAAACATTTGGCTTTAAGACCCTACAAGAACTGGGTGGACAATCCAAGCTTATATAGGGGGGACTGGTAGACATAAGCTGAGAGAGAAATGGCAAGATAAAGATGATAAAGGGCAAAAGAAAAATCCACGGAAGAGTAATAAGGAAGGAGAATGTAGCACTACTGAAAAAGTCGGGAAGGACTGACAAGGATTACAGCACAGAAAATATACGAGGACGTAGGAAAGGAGATTACAGTGAAAGGGAGAGAGGGGGGCATACAGCAAGGAGGAAGGAAAGTTGGATGACACAGGATGACAGGAAGAAACACAGGACGACATCAAAAGACACAAAGAAATAACACACAGCAGGAGACTAGAACCTGAAAAAACTCCACAACTGACATCTAACCTTAAGACTACACAGACAGCATAGAAAAAAACTCATGACTGGGAGATGCGACAGGAAAAAAGCAGGGATAAGATATGTGTTCATAGGTAGGTACTAGGCTATTAGCCCTAGGGCCTATATAAGCCTTGCCAAAAAATGTACCCAGGCTTTCGCCACACAAGAAAATTATTTTCCTGTGCCCCTGTCGAGCAGAGCCACAGAAGTGATCCCTGGGGTGAATTTACCATTTCCCATCCAATCACGATTTTTCTTGAAGAGTGCTAATGAGGAGCTTTGTTTGACATAGATAGGTAGTCTGTTCCAGAGTATGAAAAGTCTCTGGGACAGGAATCTATCCCTCCAGCATGTTCTGTTTATTGTGGTGACAACATTTAGAGATTATTGGCAAGGTTATGCGATATGTACGGGCAAGAACGTTTTGGGGAAAGAGCAAAAGATAAATAAAACACTGGCAATAAGAAGGGAAAGTGAACTGGGACTTTTATGTGGAGAACAAGGCAGGAAAGAACGCAGTGATGCAGGAAAGAAATAACCATGTAAACAGAAATAAAAAGTATCAGAGAGGCACTGGAAGAAAGGGAAAAACATAACTAGAGCAATTGGACAGACGATTCCTGGACATGGTCATAAGAATATTGAAGTTTAAAAATACTGGGGGAATGGGGAAAAGAAGAGGGAAAGGCAAAAAATATTACAATACTACAAACAGAAGAGGAAACAAGACGGAGAGAAACTGCATACAGACAGGTCGCCAAACTAGCTGAACCACTGGCATTAACAGTAGGTTCATATGTAACTAAGCATACAGGTCAGATGGTTACTGGGGGATCTAGCCAAATTCCCAAACTCCCACTTTCCCCAATGCAATGTCTAACTAACTTACTCAAGCTCACACAGTAGGCAAATACAAAAAGAGGGAATTGAAGCCTGTACCAAAGGAAGCAGCTGATAACATTAATAAGTAATACTTAACTCTAGCTGCACCACCATGAGGATTGCACATTATGCAAGTTTTAAAAAAATGTGGCATTTCAGATGGCTTTTGGTGTCAGTCCATCATTATACCAGTCACTCACTTGGGGATATATGACCTTTTAAAGCTTGGAATATATGTGTGCTAAGAAATTTAAAAAGCATATACCTTTTACCACACAAACCGTTTTCGATATTGTACACTGGCTGAGGCTTAAACTCTATGCACAGGTAAAAGATAATGTGATACCACATATATCAGGCCTTTAATACAAAGGAATCTTGTTGCATGGAATGATGATCTTGAGTCTGTTTTTCACTCTAGTATCGAATTTTAATTACTGGAAACTTTTATTATGAGCTGTCTTAGGAGAAATGACATGAACTCGCATACAGGTACCAAATGCAGTTTTCAGAGCAACTTTTGGCGTCTAGGTCTTCATTACACCTAACGTCTGGCGGGCGGGATATATATATATATATATATATATATATATATATATATATATATATATATATATATATATATATATATATATATGACTTCTGATCAGAAGTGAAGATGTCATCAAATCAAGATTAAAAATCACATACATTTCTCCAGAAAAAAAGTAATTCTAAAATTGGAGAATTGTCAAATTCCTTATTGGAAGGACAGTCAAATATATTTTCCATCTAAACAACCTGCTTTTACAGCATGAACATTTTTATAATAAAATATTGAAGGGAGTTTGACATATGGCCTTTTATAACTAGGGTCATGCAGTGCAGGAGTTCATAGGCCTTAATGTTTCAGTCTGACGTTCTGGAGTATACCGTTTCCAGAGGGGTATATACATAATGACTTTGTAGGTTGCAGAATACAGCAGTAGTCCAGAATGTACCTTTTCTGAGCTACTGCATCATTTCACCAGGAAAAACTATCTTTTTCAGATATAACAATTTTCTCAAATGATCCAGTCTGAAGCAGCAAAAGAGGTTGGTTGTATTCACCAAAACTCTAAAAAAAAAAATAAAAAGTAGAAGAGCAGTCCTAGAGGATTTTTTTTTTGTTTTTTCTTGAAATCTTGTCATTAATGCAGGACAGTTTTATAATAAAAATTGCAAATGTAGATTCATTATGCAGGGAGAGACTTGGGTGAAACTCGGCCCAAATGTAAAGGACTCTGTGTACTCCCTGCTGCCCAACTCTCCCTACACAATACCCATGGCACCCCTGATCTCCTCTATTCATGTTCCACACACTATCCAGACAGACTGTCTTTCTTGCATTTTTCACACTTACTCAGCATTTTCAAAACACTCTAAATGGCCAAAGTTGCATTATGGTAAATGGGGACGAAAAAGTACAGTTTTGTACCTACCATAAATGTAGATGTTCGAAGATCCACACTGCTGCAGTCATAACCTGTGGGTAGTCCGCTGTCCTCGGTCGGCCCTAATACCAAAGTGTTAGGCTGGCGTCGGTCATGGTCGCTCAGATCTGACGTCAGTACGCCGTGGTACTAAAGCGCATGACCAACGCCATATCCTCAGTCTTTCTTGCCCCAGATGTCAGAAGGCCTTAAAAAGAAAGGCCATAGCCAAAAATAGAAAAATACCGAATCGCCAAAATAGCAACAATAGAAACACCACAAACCACACAGCCACCCCAAACTACAGAGGGGAAGGAGGGAGGGTAAATTAGACTGCAGCAATGTGGATCTTGAACATCTACATTTATGGTAGGTACAAAACTGTACTATGTTCTTCATCTCACATTGCTGCAGTCATAACCTGTGGGTAGAATCCCAAAGCAAAGGTAAAGGGAGGTTGGTAAAATCAGATAGCATTAGGAGCTGCTAACATGCCCTGTAAAACTGCAGTGGCAAACCCAGCCCTAGATTTGGAATAAAGAGGAAGATGGTAATGTTTAGAAAAAGTGTGCACTGAACTCCAGGTAGCTGCCTCCAAAATATCCTTAGTAGCTACTCCTTAAAAAAGCAGTAGAAGTGGCAGTAGCCCTAGTGGAATGAGGTCTGATTCCAGCCGGAACCTCCTTACCATGATGAGAATAACAGAAAGCAATGCAATGCCCAATCCACTTAGAAATAGTTTGTTTTGAAACAGGTTTTCCTTGAGATCCCAAGGCAAAATAAATGAATAACTGTTGGGACTGCCTGAACCCTTTAGTTCTGCTCAAATAATAACGTAACTGCCTGTGAATGTCCAAAGAATGCAAAATTTTCTCCCCCTTATTTAGGGGATCAGCATAAAATGTAGGTAGATGAATAGATTGGTTTAAGGCCACATTAGAAACAACTTTAGGCATAAAAGTAGGATTAGTACGTAGTGAGACCCTATCCTTATGAAATATCAGGAAGGGTTCAACTGCCATTAGAGCCTGTAATTCAGATACCCTTCTAGCAGACATAATGGCCAACAAAAAAGCAGTCTTCCAAGACAAAAACTTCAACTCTGAAGTAGCTGCAGGTTCAAAAGGAGGTAAAGTGAGCTTTTCCAACACAAAATTGAGATCCCAGGAAGGAGTAGGAGCTCTACGTGGGGGTCTTATGTTCTTTGCCCCTCTAAGAAATTGTTTGAACAAAGGGTGAGAGAATAATGGCGGGTCACAGTCATAGTGAGCAGAAATGGCTGCAGCATGAACTTTAACAGAGGAGAAAGACAAACCCTTGTCTAATAATTCTGTAAGATACTGAAGTGAAACACTCAAATTAGGCACTGAAACATCAAAACTCTTTGTTTTGCTCCAAAGAAAAAATCTCCTCCATTTATCAGCATAAACCTTCCTTGTACTAGGCCGTCTGGCCTCCAAAATGACATTCAAAACTTGTTGAGGAAGCTGCGACCCCCCAGGGTCTAAAACAGAATACGCCAGGCTGTCAGATGCAGGGACTGAATCCTGACATTGCGGAAATGATTGCTTGCCTGGGACAAAAGGTGTGGAATTAATGGCAAAGGCCAAGGAGGCTCCCGTACTAAAGTCCTCAGCAGAGGGTACCAGTGCTGCCGTGGCCAATCTGGAGCTATCAGAATCATGCAAGGCTTGTCCTGCCTGACCTTCAGGAGCACCTTGGGAAGGAGAGGCAGAGGGGGAAAAGGCATAAACGTGAAGGTTGTTCCAACTGAATGATAGAGCATCCACTTTCCAAGCTTTTGGGTGAAACAGCTTTGTGCAAAACTTTGGCAGTTGGTAATTCAGTGGAGAAGCGAACAGATCTATGTCTGGAGTCCCCCATGCCACCGTCAACTGTTGAAAGACATGAGGATCCAATTTCCACTCGTGGGGATCCACCATCTGTCTGCTCAAAACATCTGCTAAGGAGTTCTGTGCTCCTGGCAGAAACCTTGCCTGTAGGGTGAGGTGCAAACTGAGAGCAGTCTCACACAAAATCATAGCTTGTCTGCAAAGAGGGTACGAATGGGTACCCCCCTGCTTGTTGATGTACCACATGACTGTTGTGTTGTCTGTCTGAATCAACACTTGTCCTGGGTGAAGTAAATCCTTGAAAGCCATCAATGCGAATTGGACTGCTAACATCTCCTTCATGTTGATATGCAAATGTTGTAGTCTGGCAGGCCACGTGTCTTGAACCCATTTTCCATTGAAGTGTGCTCCCCAGGCCATGTCTGATGCATCTGTCGTTAATATCTGACTCGCCTCTGGTCGGGTCTCAGAGAGTCCCTTGTTTAGGTGACATTCCTGAGCCCACCACAAAAGTTCCCTTTGGATGCAAAGTATCATCTGAATGACAGTGTCCAAATCGTGGCAGTGTTGAGTCCATACGCTTTTGAGATACCATTGTAGCTTCCGCATATGCAGTTTGGCATTGGGAAGCACCAGAATACAAGCTGCCATGAACCCCAAGATTTGAAGGACTGTCCTTGCAGTCAGCCTGGACCGTAGAGACAATTGTTGGAAGTAAAGGGTAAGATTTCTTTGTTTGTCCGGGGTCAAAAATGCCACCTGAGAAGCTGTATTCAGTCTTACACCCAGAAAGCACATGTCCTGAGAGGGTACTAGACTGGACTTTGTTTCGTTCACAGAATACCCTAGGCACCTTAACACTGCCATAACATACTGTAGATGGTGAAGTAACTCGACTTTGTCTTGAGCCAGAATCAGGCAATCGTCCAAATAAGGATAGATTTGTATTCCCCTTAACATTAAGAAGGCTATCACCGGTGCCAGGACTTTTGTGAACACCCTGGGTGCAGTAGATAAGCCAAAGGGCAATGCAGAGAACTGATAATGTAAAGTCCCAGCCCGAAAACGCAGGAACCTCCTGCAGCTGGGCCTGATAGGAATGTGAAGATAAGCCTCTTTGAGATCCAGAGTTACTATCCAGTGATCTTTGCCTAATAGAGGCAGAAGTTGTTGCAAAGTTAACATCTTGAATTTTGGAATGTCCAGGTATGTGTTGAGAATAGACAAATCCAGAATTGGCCTCCAAGTGTTTCCTTTCTTTGGTACAAGAAACAGGCGAGAATAAAACCCCAGGCCTACTTCTGACGGAGGGACCCCCTGGATAGCCCCCATTTTGAGAAGTAAAGAAATCTGTTTGTGAGCCTCCACCTTTTGATGAGAAGGAACGTCTGGCATGCCTTTGAAAGGAGGCAAGGTGTGAAAATAAAATTTGTAGCCTCGATCTATAATGTCCAACACCCATTTGTCCTGAGTGACTAAAAGCCAAATTTTTCTGAAATGTGCCAACTTTCCTCCCAGAGGAGCTGCCAGACAGGAGGGATCTGGCAGCTGGAGATACAGGTCATTGGGTCTGTTTACGGAAAGGCTGACCCCTGCCCTCACCTGAAGATTGTGCAGGGGAACTCCACGTCCTAGGCCGGAAAGAACCTTGAGCATGAGCTCTGCCCCTACCACGTCTAGATCTGCCCCTAGACTGTAAATCAGAAGAAGGATAAGCCCATCCCTTAGTAGGCCAATTTCTGCTAAACTTAGGGGGCTGCACCTGTAAAAAATCCTTAACTGTTTGCATAGACTTGGCTTTGTCTTCCATTTTCTTCAAAACTGACTCCACAGGAGAACCAAACAGAACTTCAGACTGAAGGGGAGCATCCAAAATTCGAGCTTTAACATGCTCTGACAAATTCTGATCCTTAAGCCAGGCGTGCCTACGAATAACTGATCCAGTGGCAGCCACCCTGGAAGAGGCCTGAAGAGCATCAAAACCACACTGCAAAGAATGCTTACCCACCTGATCAGAGGCATGAACTAAATCCTGCAATTCCTTACACTCAATTCCCTCTGCCAAAGCATCTACCTTAGATTTCAACTGACTCAGGAAAAAGTTCTGGTACTTCAGCATATGAAACTGGCAATTCAAAGCCCTCATTGCTAGAGTGGAAGAGGTATACACTTTTTTACCCCACCTATCCAAAGCTCTAGAATCTTTATCCATAGGAACTGGATTCTTTACAACAGAAGCCCTGACACCCTTAGGTCCCTGGCTAATAGTTTCTGGGTCAGCTCTCGGGCTTTTATACAAATATTTATGAGCCTCAGGCACTCTGTAATACCTGTCTGGCTTGACCGAGGCAGGAGGCAAAGAATCAGGATTAAGGGAAGCTTCAGAGAAAACATCCTGAACAACATCCAAAACAGGGGGTATAGCCAAGGGCCTATGCTGTGGTAAAAACAGAAATTCCCTAAGTCTCTTTCTAGAATCTGAGAAATCCTGACCTTCCCACTTAAAATGCTCTCTCATGGAATGCAGGGTTTCAGAAATCCTCTGGGGGGGAAGCAGAAGGACTAGAATCCTCTGCATCTGAATCAGAATAAGGAGGAAAATCCTGAATGTCTTCAGCCGAAGACTCTGAGTAATCTGAAGAATGCTCCAATCCTTCCACCTCTGGCTCTACCCTAGGCCTCTTATCTGGAGGAGGCAAAGAACCCCTGATTAAGGTAATTAAATCTTCTGCCATTTTCAGCATATGCTTTTTAGGTACAGAACCTGCAGAACTAGGGCTGACGCCAGAGGAAGACAAACCAGGCCTGACCTTGGAAGGTACCTTAGAGACAGAAGTAGAAGGCCTAACCACCTTATGCAAAGGAGGGACTACAGAAACCTGAGAGGCCCCCTCAGCCTGACCCGACTCCTGAGAGGCCACATCCTGCAAAACTAAAGGCTCCCCCTGAGACTCAGCTGAAACCTCGGCTGGATCCACAGATTCCACCGTAGTTTCTAAAGAACCGGCGTCCGTAACGGACGACTCATCCTGCTTGGACTTTAACGATTTTTCCTTACGCTTCTTAGCGGTAGCGGGCAGAGGAGGATCCGACGGCATATTGTAATTACACCGCTTACCGAAGACAAGCCTAGCACAATCTAACCTGCGTTTAATGGTGCGCTTATTAAATCTAGCACAAAAGTGACACCCGACTACGTCGTGCTCAGGCCCCAAGCAAGGAATACAAAGAGAGTGGTAATCCCTATGAGGTATCTGTTTCCCACAAGAAATACAATTATTCACTTTTTCTGACATCCGGATTTAACTGAGGCAAGAAAAGACAAAAATATTCCCCAACGGGGTACTTAGCCCAACTTGGTCTTCGGTCTGAAACTCAAAATACGAAAATTTCAGGACGCCGAACGGCACTTGCAAAACGCTGCTTCTGCTTCGGACCATGCGGCAAGAAAGACTGAGGATATGGCGTCGGTCATGCGCTTTAGTACCATGGCGTACTGACGTCAGATCTGAGCGACCATGACCGACGCCAGCCTAACACTTTGGTATTCGGGCCGACCGAGGACAGCGGACTACCCACAGGTTATGACTGCAGCAATGTGAGATGAAGAACATCATGAATTACACCAGAGAAGATGCAGATGCTCTGAAATTTTTTAAATATTTTTCTAACACATTGATTTAAACAATGCTCCGAATAAAAAACTCGAGTCAAGCAAAATGTCAGTTATTTTTTACTTCAAGGAAGAACTGAATTGAGTCCAAGACTTGATGTTAAAAGGTGACAGAGAAATACTTCTAAATAAACTGAGAAGAATAATGCTTGCAAGTACACATACCTGGGAATACTGCCTGTCTCTATTCCCCAAGAAAAAATAACTTGTGTACCTCCCCGATGTTAAATGGGTATGAAAATAAACAAAAAAAGATCATCTTTATATTTCTAGCTTTTGCCGTCATACATAACAGCATTCCTCCTCATCCCCTACCACAAAAAGGCAGACACCTTTTATCTACCCCTCTGATGTTAGGCTGGGAAGAAAACAAATGGCAGCAGTAATAGGTTCATGGGTTCCCTAGACTATCGACCACTAGTGTTTTGCTAAACTTATCCATGCAACCTAAACCAGTTTTGTCCTCAAGCACACTGGATGCTTATACAGTGGGGGTACATTAGTAATGAGGTAGCTAAGGTTGCTCATGTGTGTGTGTGTGTGTGTGTGTGTGTGTGTGTGTGTGTGTGTGTGTGTGGGGGGGGGTATGTTAGTTTGGCATTAGTTAACTTACTGTCAGCCTCTGTCCATCAGGCATATAGGGGTCAGACCTGGGATGAATTTACAATTTCCCCTCTAAGGATCATGGTTTCTCTTGAAAAATGGTCATGGATAAACTCCATTTCAAGTGAATGGGGGGCTTGTTCCATAGTGCAGGGATTCTCCAAGACGCCTCTCTCTCCAGCATGTTTTATTTATGTAGTAGGCAAAGTCCAGATTCTTGGATCTAGTGCTCCTGGTGCTATTTGTTTTGTGTATGTGCAAGAGGTCCATCAAAGCTGGGTCTGAGTTTGCCTTATATGGCAGGCAAAGATCACCTCTCAGTAACCTGATTAGAGAGATAGGGTTTTATAGCAATCTGTATATTACAGAGTTTTCATATCCTGGATTCTCATAGGTTGGTACGAGGCTATCGGCCCTAGGGCCTATGCAAGCCTAGCCATAACAATCCCATGGCTATTTCTTCCCACAATATTTACTTCTCTGGACACCTGTCTAGGAGGGAGACTGATGTGATCCCTGGTGTGAATTTCCCATCTCCCATCCAATCGTCAAGGTTCCTTTTGAATAGGGCCAAAGAGGCGCTCTGTTTGACATGCATGGGCAGTCTATTCCAGAGTCTGGAGAGACTCTGGGTCAGGAACCTATCCATCCAGCATGTTTTGTTAATTCTGATGACAAGGTTTAGATCCCTGGAGTGTGTGGCTCTGAGGGATTGTGATTTCTTTAAGTGTAGCATGCCCAACAGCTCTGGGTTTGACATGGCCTTGTATGTTACGAGGAGATCGCCTCTGAGTAGACTGTATGCGACAGAGTATAGCTGGATTTTTTTTTTTTTTTTTTAAACGGTCAGCATAGGTCATCTGCTTTAGGCCTGTGATTCTTTTAGTGAGGTATTTCTGCTGCCTTTCCAGTTGTTGCAGATGTCTTGAGAGGTACGTAGCAAACAGGGTGTTGTATTCTATAATGGGTCTAATGAGGGATGAGTACAGTGGGTCAATGACCTCCTTTTTTCTGGATGAAAAGCCCTAAGTGATGAGGTGTGCCACATAGGACTTCCTGACTGTTGTGGTGATGTGGTTATCGAAGGTGAGACCACTGTCTACCTGTGTCCCTAAGTCTAAGAAATGTTCATTAATGTGTCTCCTAAAATTACGAAGTTTAGAGAGATAATTTACATTAAAATAGAACAAATTAAAATAAAATAAAAATAAAAATAGAAATGAAAATAAATATAATAATAGTATAACTAATTAGCATGATATTTATTTATTTCAGTTTGATTACCGGGGAAGTCCACTGGGCCAGAATGTGCCCATTTTCAGTGGAGGCCCGGGGAGAAAAGCTCCATAAGAAACACAATTAGAGGTTACAAAAAATGCCAAATGCAAAGGTAAAATACATGTATGAATTCATACAAAACAGGTATAGTAAAAGAATAAATTGTTATTTTACATGCAATGAGACGAAGGTTGCAGGTTTTTACATTCAGAGCAATAAGAATCAATTGTCAAGAAATAGGCATCAGTGATTACTGGATAGTTGCGATATATACATGCTAGGAGTTGAGAGAGAAATTGAATGATCAGAAGGTGATGGATTAGGTTTGTGTAAGGTAAATAGAAAAGGAGAGGAAGTAGAGAAGTTTGCAGCAGGAGTTTAGTAGGCTCTATGGGGAAATTTATATGTATTTATGTAGGGTGAAAGCAGGAGCATTTGCGTTTGGAAGATAGAAATGAGAAAAGTTGTGTCTTGAAAGATTCGGGGTCAGGTATCGTCCTGAGTGAGGGAGGAAGAGAGCTCCATTTTTTGCCTACAATGAAAGAGAGAAGGAGTTGGCCTGCAGGGCGTTTGGGTTTATGAATAGAGATTAAATTTTGATGTTCCGATCTCAGAGATCTGGTTGGGATGTAAAGGGGAAGGATGTTTGTTAGTGCTGGGCACTTATTTGGAAAGAATATTAATTTGTGAGCGGTGGTAAGTTGGAGGTAGTCGAGGTAGTTAGGGAGTTCCAGCCAGTTCAATGATTGCAGGGTGAGGCAGTGGTGAGTACAGGTTTTGGATTTGGTTGCAAATTTGGAGATTTTATTATAGCAAGTTTCAAGTTTAGAGGTGATGGAAGAAGACAGTTTAGTTAGAAGAGGGGCTCCATATAGAAAGGAAGGAAGGAGGTAGGTAGTTGCTAAAGTATGCCTGGAGGAGTTGGAGAGAAAGCGGTTATTCCTGTAGAGAATACCAGGTTTTTGGTGGGTTTTCTTGATGTTTTGTTGTACATGGATATCAAATTTAAGGCATTCATCTATGGTGATACCAAGGAGTTTTGCAGAAGGAACCACTTCTATGGCAGTGTTGCTTTGGCTAAGAACTTTGAAAGCATTTTTTTTTGAAGGAGTAGGCCCTGGTGGGCAGGAAAAGAAGTATTTTACATTTATTAGAGTTCAGAGAGAGATGGTTGCAGTGCATCCAGTTCTCGGTAGTGGAAAAAGCTATTTGAGTTTTTGACAGTAGCTCTGGCAGGTTGGCAGCGGAGCAAACTAAGGTGGAATCATCAGCGTATTGGATAACTGTTGTGTCAGGGATGACAGTGTGAAGGTTATTTATGAAGGTGTTGAAGAGCATGGGTCCAAGGATGGATCCCTGGGGAACACCGGTGGGTGTGGGCAGGAAGGAGGAGGTAGAGTTATTCCATCTGACAGCTTGTGATCTGTCAGATAGGTAAGCTGGAGAACCAGGAGAGGGTTTCAGGGGAGAGATGAAGGTTGGAGAGATGGCAGAGAAGGTGTTTGTGGGGGATAGTGTTGAAGGCTTTAGAAAGATCAAGTAGTGTTGAGGATACTAGTAAACCGGAGTCTCGGCCCCGATTTACTGTTTCTAAGAAGGATAGTAAGGCGGTAATGGTGCTGTGGCCAGGGCAGAAACCATGCTGGGTGGGAGTTATGGGGTTATTTTGGGTTAAGAAAGGCATAAGTTGGTGGTGGACACATTTTTCAAGAATGTTTGATAAATGTGAAAGAAGGGCGATTGGGCGGAAGTTGGAGATATTAGTGTTTTTGCCTCCTTTATGAAGAGGAAGGATGAAGGCAGAACGCCAGAGTTTGGGTACGTAAGATTCTTTTAAAGATCTATTGATTAGGATGCTGACAGGGATGGCAATACCTTCAGCAGCAGCTTTGAGGAAGGAGGAGGGTATGCTGTCAGAGGCATTTGATCAAGGCTTTAGTTTAGTGAGAAGTCTTTTTATAAAAGTAGTTGGAACAGGTTTGAGATGGAAATTAGGAGAGGAGTTAAGATGGTAGGAGGGAGTAGAGGAATGAGAGTAGGAAGGATTGTTGTCCGGGAAAGATTTGGTAAGATTAGCTATAGAGTCAGTAAAAAATGTGTTAGAGAGAGAGCTGAGTTCTGAGTCAGTTATGCTAGGGTCTGGGCAGGGATTATTCCTGGATCCTGGGTGGAGTAGGGAATTAATAGATTTCCAGAATTGTTTTGGGTTAACGTTATTGTTAGACTGAAGTTTATTATAATAGTTTTTTTTATCAGAGGTGATTAGTTTTTTTTGCTTGGTTGCGAAGTTGGGTGTATTGAAGCAGGGTGGAAGGCATCTTATTTTTCTGGTAGAGCTTCCAGTATTTGTCCCTACAATTCATGATTTGTTTGGTATATTTGGAAAGCCATGGAGCAGAGTTAGTTTTGACTCTCTTGTTTTTTGGTGGGGCTTGGGAGTTGAGAATTTTTAGGAAAATGGAGTTAAAATGTTCTACCGCGTTGTCAAGGGGAAGAGTATTTAGGATTTGCCAGTTAATGTGTTTAAGAGTGTTGGAGAAGTTTGTGGGGTTGAAGTTGCTAAGATTATGAGTGTGGATGTAATGGTGCTGATGTTTAGTGGTGGTGTTTGAGCGATGCATGAATGCAGGGAGATGGTCACTAAAGGTGTCTGGGATAGTGCCAGAGAGTGTTATTTTGTTTGGGTGGGAGACTAAGATCCAATTGATGATGGATCCTGGGGGGTGGTGTTTATTTGGGCGTGTGATAGTGTGAATTACTTGGGTAAAGTTGTACAGGTTAATGAATAAAGAGGGAGAAGGTGAGTTAATTTTATTCCAATCAATATTAACATTAACATCGCCTGGGATGAAGGTTTCGAATTTTATTTCGGTTGAGGCCCAGTGAAGAATATTTTCAAGGGTAGAGATGTTGTCACCAGGGGATATATAAAGGGAGATAATGCAGATATTTTTATGTTTATTTAGTTGTAGGAGACTAGCTGTTAGTTCAGAATTTTTGAATTGTGGAATTGGAGTTTGTAGAGGGATTACTGAGAGAAGGTTAGAGTAGATTAGTGCAGAGCCTCCTCCTTTTCTGTTTAAACGGTCGGTTCTATGGATTTGGTAACCAAGAGGTAGGATTTCAGAGTCTGCAGTATGGGGTTTTAGCCAAGTTTCAGAGATGGCCAAGATGTCAGGTTGGTTGTGGCAAATCCAAGCTTGTATTTGGTGTATTTTATTATTTAGGCTCTGGGCATTTATAGTAAAGAACTTAAGGGAGTTAAGAGAGGAGGGTAGGAGAGGAAGAGTTGGTGGAGTTGGAGTGTGCTATGAAAGAAGTAGGGGTGGGGGGAGGGAGTTGTTAGTTGTGAAGCAAGGACCAGGGTTGGGATGGATATCTCCAGATAAGGCTAGGTCATTATAGGGATTAGATTCTAGTCGTTTGGGTTTATTGAGAAGGAAGTTGTTTGGAGATGGTATTAGTGTAACAGTGAAGGTAGTTGCTGTAGTTGAGAGGAGTTTAGGAAGGAACAGGTATAGTAGTTTAGGAGGAATAAGAGAGGAAGATATGGCATTGTAGTGGGTAATAAAAGCAGGTTAAAAGTAAGTGCAAGGGATAGTTTGAGAAGTGGGTAGGTGTAAGGGAGCTATGGGAGAGTAGGAAGATAGAGAGGAATTAGAAGTGCAAGAAGGGAGCATGGGACAAGGATTGTGTGAAGGATTTGGGAGGGCATACTTAGAGAGGAGGGGGATTGAGGAGAGAAAAGTTAAGAAGTTTGTAGGCTATTTGAGGAGGAGAGGTAAGGAAGTAGAAGAGGATGTGAAAAATTAGACTTAATGTAGGTAGGAGTACAGGTTAAGTGGAGTGGGAGGAGTCACAAATGGGAGGGGTAATGAGGAGAAGACAGAGAGAGGCTGATTGGAATGTGTAGGAGGGGTTAGGTAGGAATAAATGTAGAGGTACTGGGGCGGGTGGGAATTGGGGGCAGGGTAAGGGGAGGAGTGAGCCAGCAGGGCGAACAGAGCGGGAAGAGCCAAATGAAGTAGAAATGGGAGGAAAACAATCAGTGGAGTATGAGAGCCAGAAGGTAAGCTTGCACAGCTGTGAAGTAAGGTGCAAGACTGGCAGCAAATTAGAGTAGTGGATAGATGTAAAGAAATGACAGAAGAAGAAGGAACAGAGACATACAAGGGAAAATAGAGATGAGTATATGTAGAGTGGAGAAGAGGACAGGAAATCCAGGGAGGATGGTAAGGGATGCAGTAGTAGGATAGTCTGAGAACTATATGGGTAAGGATAAGGAGAAGAGAAGGAATGAAAGTGGAGAGAGCAAAATGGAATAGGAGTGCCACCTAGTGGGCAGTCAGTTTGATACAACAGAGACCCCTACAGGAAAAAATCAGGAAGGGAAGAGGAAGGAGCTTGCATACTACAGAGAAGGGTAGAGAATAAGCAAGGGAGGAGTGCGTTGTTTAGTGGACAAGAAGAAAAATACATTTATGAAAGAGGAAGTACAGGGTATGTTAGTGGGCAGGAAATGGGAAAGCTTTGGCTGCTGGCTAACCTGGCAGGAAAGCGTACAGTGAGCTGCTAGAAAGTACGTATAACCTTCAGTAATGTACAATGGATAGAGCACTGGACATACTTTCACAGAAAAATCCTTGTGGGGAGCAGAATGGGTTTCTACTTTTACACTTTAATGTCCTTGATTGTGGGTTCTTGGGAAGGACGTCCGATAGGGAGTACTCAGTAATTTAGAGCAGGAATAGGCGGGAACAGCAAGTTTCACAGAAAAATCCTTGTGGGGAGCAGATGGGTTTCTACTTTAATGTCCTTGATTGTGGGTTCTTGGGAAGGACGTCCGATAGGGAGTATTCAGTAATTTAGAGCAGGAACAGGCGGGAACAGCAAGTTTCACAGAAAAATCCTTGTGGGGAGCAGAATGGGTTTCTACTTTTACACTTTAATGTCCTTGATTGTGGGTTCTTGGGAAGGACGTCCGATAGGGAGTATTCAGTAATTTAGAGCAGGAATAGGCGGGAACAGCAAGTTTCACAGAAAAATCATTGTGGGGAGCAGAATGGGTTTCTACTTTTACACTTTAACGTCCTTGATTGTGGGTTCTTGGGAAGGACGTCCGATAGGGAGTATTCAGTAATTTAGAGCAGGAATAGGCGGGAACAGCAAGTTTCACAGAAAAATCCTTGTGGGGAGCAGAATGGGTTTCTACTTTTACACTTTAATGTCCTTGATTGTGGGTTCTTGGGAAGGACGTCCGATAGGGAGTATTCAGTAATTTAGAGCAGGCGGGAACAGCAAGTTTCACAGAAAAATCCTTGTGGGGAGCAGAATGGGTTTCTACTTTTACACTTTAATATCCTTGATTGTGGGTTCTTGGGAAGGGCGTCCGATAGGGAGTATTCAGTAATTTAGAGCAGGAATAGGCGGGAACAGCAAGTTTCACAGAAAAATCCTTGTGGGGAGCAGAATGGGTTTCTACTTTTACACTTTAATGTCCTTGATTGTGGGTTCTTGGGAAGGACGTCCGATAGGGAGTATTCAGTAATTTAGAGCAGGAATAGGTGGGAACAGCAAGTTTCATAGAAAAATCCTTGTGGGGAGCTGAATGGGTTTCTACTTTTACACTTTAATGTCCTTGATTGTGGGTTCTTGGGAAGGACGTCCTATAGGGAGTATTCAGTAATTTAGAGCAGGCGGGAACAGCAAGTTTCACAGAAAAATCCTTGTGGGGAGCAGAATGGGTTTCTGCTTTTACACTTTAATGTCCTTGATTGTGGGTTCTTGGGAAGGACGTCCTATAGGGAGTATTCAGTAATTTAGAGCAGGAATAGGCGGGAACAGCAAGTTTCACAGAAAAATCCTTGTGGGGAGTAGAACGGGTTTCTACTTTTACACTTTAATGTCCTTGATTGTGGGTTCTTGGAAAGGATGTCCGATAGGGAGTATTCAGCAATTTAGAGCAGGAATAGGCAGGAACAGCAAGTTTCACAGAAAAATCCTTGTGGGGAGCAGAATGGGTTTCTACTTTTACACTTTAATGTCCTTGATTGTGGGTTCTTGGGAAGGACGTCTGATAGGGAGTATTCAGTAATTTAGAGCAGGAATAGGCGGAACAGCAAGTTTCACAGAAAAATCCTTGTGGGGAGCAGAATGGGTTTCTACTTTTACACTTTAATGTCCTTGATTGTGGGTTCTTGGGAAGGACGTCCGATAGGAAGTATTCAGTAATTTAGAGCAGGAATAGGCGGGAACAAGTTTCACAGAAAAGTCCTTGTGGGGAGCAGAATGGGTTTCTATTTTTACACTTTAATGTCCTTGATTGTGGGTTTTTGGGAAGGACGTTCGATAGGGAGTATTCAGTAATTTAGAGCAGGAATAGGCGGGAACAGCAAGTTTCACAGAAAAATCCTTGTGGGGAGCAAAATGGGTTTCTACTTTTACACTTTAATGGCCTTGATTGTGGGTTCTTGGGAAGGACGTCCGATAGGGAGTATTCAGTAATTTAGAGCAGGAATAGGTGGGAACAGCAAGTTTCATAGAAAAATCCTTGTGGGGAGCTGAATGGGTTTCTACTTTTACACTTTAATGTCCTTGATTGTGGGTTCTTGGGAAGGACGTCCTATAGGGAGTATTCAGTAATTTAGAGTAGGCGGGAACAGCAAGTTTCACAGAAAAATCCTTGTGGGGAGCAGAATGGGTTTCTGCTTTTACACTTTAATGTCCTTGATTGTGGGTTCTTGGGAAGGACGTCCTATAGGGAGTATTCAGTAATTTAGAGCAGGAATAGGCGGGAACAGCAAGTTTCACAGAAAAATCCTTGTGGGGAGTAGAACGGGTTTCTACTTTTACACTTTAATGTCCTTGATTGTGGGTTCTTGGAAAGGACGTCCGATAGGGAGTATTCAGCAATTTAGAGCAGGAATAGGCGGGAACAGCAAGTTTCACAGAAAAATCCTTGTGGGGAGCAGAATGGGTTTCTACTTTTACACTTTAATGTCCTTGATTGTGGGTTCTTGGGAAGGACGTCTGATAGGGAGTATTCAGTAATTTAGAGCAGGCGGGAACAGCAAGTTTCACAGAAAAATCCTTGTGGGGAGCAGAATGGGTTTCTACTTTTACACTTTAATGTCCTTGATTGTGGGTTCTTGGGAAGGATGTCCGATAGGAAGTATTCAGTAATTTAGAGCAGGAATAGGCGGGAACAAGTTTCACAGAAAAGTCCTTGTGGGGAGCAGAATGGGTTTCTATTTTTACACTTTAATGTCCTTGATTGTGGGTTTTTGGGAAGGACGTTCGATAGGGAGTATTCAGTAATTTAGAGCAGGAATAGGCGGGAACAGCAAGTTTCACAGAAAAATCCTTGTGGGGAGCAAAATGGGTTTCTACTTTTACACTTTAATGGCCTTGATTGTGGGTTCTTGGAAAGGACGTCCGATAGGGAGTATTCAATAATTTAGAGCAGGAATTATCACATAATCTTTTCGTCATTCATCTTACCACTACCTCTAGAGTAAAATATGTCAGTATTAATAGAAAATTGAACAAAAGTCTATCGGAAGAATTAATTTTAAGTTTCAATTATTAATATTTAGCATAACATTTTGCTATTTTAAATTTCTGCACACCACTATTTATTTATATATTTAATCATTTATTTATTCATAGTAATGCTCCCTAGGTATACATTTTAAAATGTATCTAAATTACAAATAAATTTGATGAGATTTTTAAAACTATTAATGTTTAATTTATTTTTATTTTTAGTATTATTTTAGTACATTAAATTTATAATACAAGTAAAGAACTTTTTAATTTCATTTTAATAAATAAATGTATGTATTTTTAACAGCGACTTCTATAACATTATCATTATAGTAGTAATAGTAGAAGTTTCACTTTAAGAAATTGCGTCATGATTTATATTCATGGCGCGAAAATGAGCTATTTAAACAACTTCCTACTACTATTCAGACGTTTGTCAATTTGTCTGAAGAAGTCCGATCATTGGTTAGGACGAAAAGCGTTATTTAAATTGTTAACGTTTTACTTCATTTTATTAAAAGCGAGTTGCTAAGCGTTCAGCCTAAGCGGATTAATTTCCTGGTTAAGTTTGTGGTTTTGTAGCAGTTTGGATTCCCTAAGTCTCTTATCACACCTTCGGTGTTTAGTGTACTGCCACCTATGTGGTAATTCACGAGTACATATTTTTTCCCAAAGGGGATAACTATACATTTCTTGGCATTGAGCTTGAGTCCATGGCTCTGGCACCAAGCACCTGTTTCTGCAAGGCCCTTTTGTAGGATTATCCGCATAATTTGGGGATTCAATAATGGCTCATGGTGAGAAACCTATGAAAGCATTCCAGCTTTTGCAGGTGCCTGGACAGGTGCATGCCAAAAGGGGCACTCTATTCAATGATGAGCCAGATAAGGACCGAGTAGTCTGGTACTATAACTTCCCCAAATTTGGATGCTATACCCTTGCTTACAACTTGGACGACAAAATAATTTTCTTACTATCTTGACTACAGGTTGGTCAAAGGCCAAATTACTAACATATGTTCCTAAATCCCCAACTACTGGGTCAACCCTTAGAGGTGCTTTATCAATGGAGTGATTAGCTTGGGTGGACAACTTCCCAAAGGGCACTACGATGCATTTCTTTGTGTTGAGTTTTAATCCATGGCTCTAGCACTAATCATTTGTTTATGTCAGACCCTCAGATATCTGTGTCATGGGGGAATCTATGACAGCTCACAATTTACAGGCATCTGTGAATTTAGAAAGCCAGAGGCCTATGAAACTAGCTTTGATATCTGAGAAATAGATGCTAAATAGCAGTGGGCCCAACAGAGAGCCCTGGGGTATTCCACCAATGACTGATCTCCTGATGGAAGTAGTCACACCAGTCATGACTTCTTGGTTCCTATCTCTGAGCTGGCTAGCAATCCAGTAGGGATTTGCGCCTAGTTCTAAGAGCCTGTCAATACTGGAATAGGGTTGGCTTGGTTGATGTAGATGGTATGCACATTTTTCCCCTCATACATAGCCTTGGTGACCTTTTCGAAAAAGTCTACCAGGTTGGCTGGCAAGATCTACCATTGACAAAGCCAAACTGAGATGAGTCCAGTGTTTCTAGGTTGCCAGTGCCCTTGTTGATCATTTCCATGATAATCTGCTCCATGGCTTTGCACATCAGACTTGTTAGACTGATGGGTCTGTAGTTCCAGGGTCAATTAATGGCCCACCCTTACGGAGAGGGATGACTGTTGTGGCCCTCTGTTCACTGGGTATATAACCTGTTTTGAGGCTATAGTTGAACAGTGCCTGTAGGGGTCCTGCTACATCATGTTTGAGGCTATTTAGAAGGCAAATGAAGCAGTTTTTCTGGCCTTAGTGAGTGCCACCAGGCCTTACTCCTTGTTGGTAGTTGGGGAAATATGCTAGAAGGGATTTTTTCACAGGGAGAGGGGGTGACAGAGTTAAACATATCAGCTAGAAGACTGGCTATTCCGCCCTGGTCAATGAAGGTTGTGCCATCTACTACCAGTCCTGCACACTGCTGTATGCTACCCTTTAAGGTTCCTGATATAACTGAAGGTAGCTTTATGACTATCCTTACCCTGACGGGCTATACTGACCTCAAAATCAGCCTTGTTGGACCTTATTAGACCCTAGTTTCTTGTTTAGTTGAATCAGAGGGCTCGTGTCCCTATGAGCATTGTTTTTTCTGATTTTGGCCATGACCCCCCCCCTCCCTTTTTGTTTTATATACACTGTTAAGGTTAGGATTTAACCAGCGGGGGTTTGTTTATGATGTTAGATATGGGTTTTCTTCTGTTAGGTACAACAGCCTCAATGCAGTCACTTACATGTTTCTGAACAATTCTGTACAGGCAGCTGCGTTCTTGGGGTTTGTAGGAGCCGTGAACTGTGAAACTATCGCTTAACAGCATGTAGTTAGCTTTAGAATAGTTCACAACTGTTACTGGTTTAGTTGGGTTGATTTTCATTTTGAGGGAGACATTTTTGAACCAATCTCACCAATGTGGATGTGACAAGAGGGAGTGCGACACTCTCCCATGCTGGTGAGTACAAAGTCTAACATGTTTGAGCCTTTGGTTAGAGTGGGCACTGTCTGGTCCAGGGAGTTTGTATCGACAAGGACCAGGAAATGCTGCGGCTGTGAATTAGAGGCCATGTACATGTTTCACTTTCTAGAAGGATAAAGTCTCCCATGAATAGGGTGTCTGTCTGAATTTTCAGTGGCTCCAGTAGGTCCAGGTCCAAGTTGTGAGCTTTCAGTTTGTTGCTCTCAAACACACACGTATTTTATATCTATATTTATTATCCATATATATATATATATATATATACATACATATACATACATATATATATATATATATATATATATATATATATACATATATATAAATAAACACAAACTGAAGAACCGATTGCAAAAATGAAAAAAAAAACTAAATGCAAATAAAACGTCTTGTACCAGGCAAGACAGAAAGCAAAACCAGTGTAGAGTGCATTCGTTCTTTATTTTTATCAAGAACTTCTTCAGAAAAACTTTTAATGAAAAATATGCAGTGGTAAGGTCAAAAAATACCATTTCTGGCATAATAAAAGCCATCAATAAGAAATTTGTTAAACAAGAAAATACAAACTATTACCTATGTGTGAATGTAATCAGGGGTAATAAAAGTACAAAGTCAATCAATCAGGTGAAGACAAAATTCACACAATCCCTAAACAAGCAAGTAAAATAGAGATCAAAGGCAGGAAAGTAGCTCAGGGGTCACCTAAGCCAACACAGTGCACATTTAAAGGAGTACAACAGGTTTCTTTAATGTATTCCTCAACTTCACGGCCCTTTTCCTCCCTATTTACATTGTCCTCTGTAAAGCAACAACAATAAAGCATTTACAATTTTTATAGTTCCCCTTACTTCTGTAACAGAAGCCTACCTTCTCATACTGTGATGGTTTCACTTACAAAATGATTCTCTCACATTTGAATAAAGCTTGCTGGAGTTGCCCAGTTGCTGACATCGAGGCCAGGCAGTGCAGGTACCTTTTTTTTTTTTTTTTTTAAATCAGTTCCCTCCCCCAAAGTGACATCACCACAGCCATCATCTGATTCTAACTAAAATAATAAGACCCACCCATTCTGTGATATCATGGCTCCCTTGTCCTTCCCCCAGCCTGAGTGCTGTTCATTTTATTCAGCAGTAGTGTAGTAACACCAATGTTTGGAAACACAGAAATTTGGTATACATACTTGTACATTCTGCACGGCAAATGATGCTAAGGTGGTGTATCACTTGCATACTTCTCTGTTGTATTTGCACCAGATACTGCTAGTGTGCAGTGCGGGAATAGAAAGATTAAAACATTACCCTGGTATCAGAGGTGGCAGTGCAACATATTCATAGTGGCTTAACATGAGAGTAGCTCTAAGCAAGCACCATGTGAAACCTGAACAAGCACCTAGAATTATTCAGTGCAGCTTAAACACCTTAAGTCTGAAAATGAGTTCACATACTCACATGAACAGGAGTAGCTGCATATTGATGGCTAAAGGTATATGGGCATGTCGGGTGGTTACTACACTGCAAAACTGATATGTAATGGTGGAGATATTTGGAAGGCATGAGCAAACACACCAGTATATTAAAGCCATAGCACCAATTGAACTGGAGGCTGGCAAATAGATTTAGTAAGGGATTTTGTCCATGCACAAATATTTCAACACTGATTCTTTGCAGTGGCATCCATTATCTGATTCAAGGTAAGTTAACTTTGATGTCCTTTATTTAAAAAAAAAAATCAATAAATTTACTTTGTTATAAGTGACTTCTGGACACAAGAAAAAGGAAGGGGAAATATAGCAATGTGGTTTGTATGTACAAAGACAAATCCAGGGACACTGCAAAAGGTTTTTTTTGCAAACCAACCAGTGGAGTAAAAACATATGAAGGCAAACACTGCATACCAACACACTTTGCACATGTAAATCTCGATTTTTAACAAGGTGGGAGCATGAAGTGATACCTTAACACTTAAATTAATAAAGATCTAAACTGGTTAATAGTATAAATGTTTTATTCTTTAGCTCCTTGGTGCAAGACCTTACTGGATGTGATTGCTGTCAAGTAAGGCCATGGCTATAGTGCAGCAAAAAATGTCCCCTCTAACAAAGGAAATGCTAGAGCAAAGATTAAATTACATGAGTCAAGCACCCTGCTGGGATCTGCCAAACAATGGAATTACCAGGTCAAATTACCCTCAGGACTTTGACAGCTAGGGAAGCTAAGTGTTATGGGGGAGGGGAGAAGTAAATGGACTGGAATTTATTGTCACAAATTAGTGCCATTTAAACTAAATTAGAAAAAAAGGCAGCAGTAAACAGCACTTTGAGTGTGTTCTGTGGCATTTGCACTGTTTCTGTTTTAAGTAGTCATCCAGCAGCAGGGAATGTTACTTACACTGTTCTATTTTACTCAGTACTTTGTACACATGCAACATCTATGAAATGACAGGAACTTTAGGCAAATGGAGGCCTGCATGATGTAACATTTTTGAGCCAAACAATGATTTCTGGGATACTGGATGGCAACCTGACTTATGCAAACCACGTCAGTATGCCAGCCTCCAGGTGGTCAGAGTCTGGAATTGCATATAAAAATATTTAAAATCCTGTAAATAATCCCAGAGTGCTGTTAAAGTGTAAGAAACATCATGCCATGATGTTTTAAACATGTTTTTTTGAGTCTGTGGGTGCGGTACTCCTTTAAGGGGACACTCTCATTAGTGAGATCACATTTTTGCCTTGGACTGAAGCTGACAACAATGCCATCCACTTAATTTAGCACCTCCCTGTTTGTGACATCAGTAATTATTTCTAAATCCCGGCCACGGCATTAAGTTTCTGCAAACCTGTATCCCAGTCCTCTTACTTCCCTGTGGAATAACACACACAGTGCTTTGGCTCCCTGCTTCACATAGTGCACTCTGTACTTCTTTCTGAAAATAAATTAGTCGGCAAAGCCCCAATAACAGGGACACATTTTTAAATATTGCTGTTATAAACTTAGAATGTTGCTAGAATAAAAGGTCTGAAGGATATGTAGTATGAAACTCAAATGCCTGTCAATATTTAGTAAATTTGAACCTTATTGATTTGCCACAAAAAAAAAAAATCAGAAAACCATAAATGTTATGAGGAACAGACTCAAAATGTGAGACAAAAATCTAGACAGTTGAGAGGCATGACATCAACCATCTCTGAGCCGATCTTACTGCTTTACCCAGTAAGACTAGATGTTCCAGAGAATTTTTTTTTCCTGGCAAAAATTGTACAAAACGTTTTACAAAAATCTGGACAGTTGAGAGGCATGACATCAGGACATTTAGGAATGTGCAAGACTTTGGCTGGCATAATAAGCAAGAAAAAAATGCACTTTTTGATGATGATAGTTTTAGAAACATAACTAAACCAGAAAAGAAAGAGTCTCTTAAAACTCTAAGACACTAATAAGAGAATCTGCAGGGATTTAAGGCTATAACAAGAGAAAGGAGAAATCAAAAGCACTCTCATATGTGGAGTTAGTCCAACAATATCCATTTTTATGGGGATATTATAAACAGATACCTAGGGGTATGGATATCTTGGAAGGGTAAAAATTCCCCCAAAGGAACATGAAAGTCAATTAAAAGACAAGATCTTAAAAATTATAACAAGACAGGAATATCTATCCTTAAATTTTGTCAATAAGATCCAGGCAATAAAAATGTTTGTGCTCCCTTTGGCAATGTATGAAAGACAGTAATTTCTTTATGAGATGAAGAGAAAAAGCATGTAAGGCTAAAGAAGGAAATTAACATACAAAAACGCAAGGATAGGCTGGAAAATGATGTTACTTCCAGGAGAATAAGTTGGACCAATACTCCTGCATTTAAGGAATTTTAGAACTACACAGTGAACAATTGTGTACTTCTGCAACATGAGCGATACAAGGCAGAGTGTAAATAGGGATTCTTACACACGGAAGGGAAAAGAGAGAGATTAGGCAAATAAATGCATGGTCCTGATACCTTGAGAGAGTGACAGATTAAAACTCTCTCTAGTATGTGTTTAAATGACCAAGAAAGGACAAGGGATAAGATTTTGAGAGATCTAAGATTGAACTGTTACCCATAGAAGCAGTCTTGCAAGAAACACATGACAATGGAGCATAGATGAACTGGTGTAAAAGAAGACAGGGACTACTCTCTAGAGACAACTGTACTAACTAAAGGGAATGACAATCCAATTTACAGAGCAATGGACTCTCTATTAAATCAATGCAAGAAATTCTTAGAGCAAGACACAAATACCAAAAGCGATACGGATGTTCACTGGAGAGAGGAAAGAGAGAGAGATCACAGACTGCAAGTGCAGGAAGATTAGCAAGCTGACGGTATAGTAATATAAACTGTGGGTTGGAAAAGGGATTGGGAGGCAACTAGGCTGCCAGTAAAGGGAAGAAGACTGATACAAAAATTGCCTTGTACCAAAAAAGAACAAAATAGAGAAAATGTAGAATCTGTCTGGAAGTGATGAGAGAAGTATTTCTATATAACAGAGAACGATGTCCCCATGCTCTAATTCAGGGTGCAGGAGATGTGATGGTGGGTTAACAGGGACTTGGGAACATATATCTTGGTCATGCCCAAAATTACAACAGTTTAAACTGGATTTACAGTCACTGATTGGTAAAATATTTGACAGAGACGGACAGCTTAAACAGAGCAAAGAGAATCTGCCTGAGCTTATAAAAATTCTAGTAAATTTGGTGCTCTTGGTGGCAAAAATGTAATTACAAGATGGTGGTAACTGAATAAGTCTCCATTAATACAGGGCTGTTATTAGAATTTGGAATAATTCTGAATGAGTTAAAAGCAGCTGGAAAAAAAAAACAGAAGACAACCGGACAAACAGCTAAACATTCTAAAGAAGTGGGTGTCATAGAAATGACTGAATTGGAAAGGGACAGGAAAGGACATCACATTGGCTTAATCTATAGGGAGGAAGTGGGGTTAATTGTTAATGCCATCATCATTACTAAGTGACTAATGTGTTCAACAAGAAATGCTGTTTAAAATGAAAACACTGAACAAATATGAAAAAAAAATTATGATTCAATAATATTTTCAGCTTGCCCACAGTCTATAGCCGAAGTGACCCTCTCAAAGAAGTTCACAAGATTTATTAGGCAGGATTTACCCTTGACAAAGCCAAACTACTGGGCCAAGTCTTACTTTTTTGATATCATAATTAGATCAATTCTGATACGTTATGGGACTCTGCATATAAGGCTTTGTATGTTGACAGGTCTGCAATTTTAGGGTCAGTGGTGGGGCCAACCCTTATGTAGTGGTGCCACAGCAGCTTTGTGCTCCTCCTTTGTGACAAAGCCAGTTGCTAGGATTAGGTGGAAGAGACTAAGGAGTGGATATGCTGGTAATTTTCAGCACTAAAACAATCAGGCAGGCTGAGTATGCTGTAAGGCTCTACAGGTGAAGCAAGTTTTCATTTTGGAGAGTACCTTCAGTACATTTTCTTTCACTATGGTTAGTGGCGGGATTCCATCAGGCATAAGTGGGCTTGGAATAGATATCTCAAGGGTGAAGATGGCACTAAATCTGTCAATATGTTGGCAATATCCAGTGGATCAGAGTAAGTAGTACCATTATGAATAAGCTCCATTTAATGTTAGGTGTTATTCCTTATTTTTTGGACATAACTAAAGGATTTGTAGTTGTATTTGACTTGTAGCTAGTCTGAGGAAACATTTCAAGTGATCATGCTCTCTGAAATCATCAATTACTTCATATTCAGTTTCTAATTAAATACCACAGGTTGCATCTTTTTAGCTTTTCTCTCAAAGGCATATTAAACTAAATCAGTTTACTACATTTCACACAATGTCTTGCTGTTTGCGATTCCACCAGGGTGGCTTATTTTTTGCGTTTATTATGTACTTCTTCCTGGTGGGTACAGCTACCTTTATGCAGCTATTAACATTCTTGTACATGTTTTTTGTGAACAGTTTCGCATAGGCAGAAATGTTTTCAGGGTTTATGGGGGCTTGAAATTTTGCCAGATTCTCACTTAATAGCAGGAGGTTAGCCTTAGAATAGTTCCTGAATATTCCAGATTTAGATGGGGATCCAGGTTTTATTTTTACTTTAAAAGAAGACCATTTTGTGGTCTGACCTTACCAGGGAAGGCATTTCTGTAGGGGTTGTGCAGCCGTCTCCCATATTAGTGAGGAGCAGATCCAGTATGGTTGCTCCCCTGGTTGGTGTATTGACTATCTGGTCCAGGGAGTTTGCATGTACAAAATCCAGGAATCTCTGTGTATGTACGTTTGATGTTGTATAGGATTCCCAGTTAATAGTGGGGTAATTAAAGTCACCCATGAATAAGGTATTGGGTTGGATGGATATTGTTTCTAATATGTTTAAATACATGGTATGGGTTTCCTGGGTCATACAGGGGGACCTATAGCTTTGCAAGGAAGTGGTACTGGATTTTACCTATGGTGATTTGAACATGGTGCAGCTCAAGTGGATTGTCCTGTTTGATTATCCTTGAAGTATATTTATTTTTTTATGTAAATAGAGACACCTCCACCTTTAGCCCTGCCTGTGAAGTAGCTGGTCTAAATGTGTGGAAGGCATTACAACCCTGCACTGTTGGTGTGCTGTCTGTGGCTTTAAACCACGTCTCTGAGACCGCGCAGACATCAGCATTCTGTAGGGTAGAGAGCACTTCCCAGGGAGTGTTTTTGTTTAGACTCCTAGCTTTGAGCAGTAATACCTTTAGATTTTTATGGTTTTCATTTGCTATGTCAGAAGTACTTTCAGTTTGGCATTGCCTAAAGAAGACACTATGGGGGAAGACTGTTTTAGCTAATATTCAAAAGCCTAGAGGGGAGAGGTGCTGACCATCCCTGACAAAGCAGCATACTCTGTTGACCATCTCCATCCATGCTGACAAATATTGCACCTCCTTAGAATGACACCAGAAACTAAGCCAATTATTAAAGTTAATCATCTTTTACTCGTATTGTGGCATCATCCTTGGAGAAAGTAAAATGCTGCTTAATGCTAGGCTAATACCAGCCTGAGACACATTCTGAAAGCTCTATGATGTCTCTCTTCATACAGTCTAGGGAGGTAAGTCTCAGGTCATTTACTCCCAACATGGACTATATGACCGAGTCATATTGGTAAATGTGATCCAATGACCTGAGGGCATGTGCAATGTGGCAGATCCTAGCCCCTGATAAGCAACTGACCATAACTTTCCCCTTACTCAGCCTGGTAAGAGGGACATCAGTGCATCTCACAATGGAGTCTCCAATGACTAGAATGTTGGATTGTGTGGTGACTTGCCTTACGGGCTTAGAGCTAGAGGCTCTGTGAGATGTAGCTCTGTGTGTTGATGTGGGGTGTTGTTTTGAAAGAGTGCATTTGGGGTTGCTGAGGGTATTTCTTAAGCGTACTTTGTCTAGGAGGTCTTTGTGGTTTAGGAAGGTTACATGTAAATTATAAAGGTTAATTGGTTCCTAGAAAATTCTGTCAAACTGAAATCTAAGCCAATGCACAGAAGATTAAATACAGATTGTATGGGAGTAAAACGGTCACTATGTAAAACTAACTGGAGTGAGGTGTTCAGTGGGAAAACTGCAGATGGAATGTAGAAAGTTTTTGAAAGAGAAATTGTTTGAGTGCAAAAAAAAAAAAACGTTTAACACCAGGATCTAGGCATACAACCATCAGGGGGATATATTTCCACAAGAACAAGATATCTGATTAAGGTGAGAGACAAAAAAATATATAAGAAATGGAAGAGAGGTCGAACTACAACTTCAAAAACTGAAATAAACAAGTTGGACAAACAGATTAAGCATAGTGAGACAAGGTCAAGAAAAATTTGAAGAAACTTATATAAAGATATTAAGCATAATAGGAAACCTTTTTATAGGTTCATAGGTTCATACTAGGCTATCTGCCCGAGGGCATTTACAAGCCTAGCCCATCGTTTTGTGGCTTAGGCCACCCCTTTAGTATGGGGAACTATACCCATTATTTTTCTGTGCCTCTGTCGAGCAGTGACACTGAGGTAATCCCTGGGGTATATCTGCGATCTCCCATCCATTGGTCAAGATTTCTCTTGAACAAGGCCAGCGAGGTGCTCTGCCTCACATGTACCGGGATTTTGTTCCACAGCATAGGGAGTCTTTGGGTGATGAATCTATCCCTCCAGCACGTCTATTAATAGCCGTGTCAAGGTTTAAGTCTCCGCCCTTGTGGCTCTGATGGATCTAGATTTTTGAGGTGAAGCATATTCATCAAATCTGGGTTTGACATGGCCTTGTATGTTAGGCAAAGGTCACCTCTGAGCAAGCGTGCGACTGAATAGAGCTGGAGTTCTTTCAGTCGGGCAGCATAGGACAGATTTTGAGACCCTTTATCCTTTTGGTGAGGAACTTTGTGGCCTCTCCAGCTGCTGCAAGTGTCGGGTCAGATACATTCGAATGGGGCATTGTACTCAATCATTGGTCTGATGAGTGATGAGTAAAGGGAGACTATGACCTCCCTTGATCTAGATGAGAATCCCTTCATGATAAGGTGGGCAATGTAGAAGGTCTTCCTAACTACTTTAGCTACATGGGTGTCGAATGACAGACTACTATCAACCTGGGTCCCCAGGTCCCTGATAACTTCTTCTGTGCTCAGAGGATTGCCACCTATTTGGTAGCTAGGGGTAACCTTGTTTTTCGAAGGGTATGACTATGCATTTTTGGCATTTAACTTTAGGCGTGGCTCTGGCACCAGTTATCCGTTTCTGTGAGACCCTTCTGAAGGATATCTGTGTCAGATGTGTTTTCTACTATGGCCAGTTTGCAGTCATCTGCAAACTTTGTCAGCCATAACCCTCCTGTGTTTGCTTGTACTTGGAAAAGTAGATGCCAAACAAGAGTGGGCCCAGGACTGAGCCCTGTGGGACACCACTTGTGACAGGCTTTGAGTCTGACATGGCCAGCAGCTCTGACCCTGTGGGTTCTGTCACTCAGCCAGTTTGCAACCCATCTTGTGATGTATGGGTTGACATTTAAGCTGATGAGTTTTTCAATGATACCGAATGGGGTATTGTATCGAAGGCCTTAGCCAGATCGAGGTAGGCTGTATGGACTGCCTTTCCCTCATCAATGGCTTTGGTGACTGTTTTGAAAAAGTCAACCAAGTTTAAAAGGCATGATCTGCCTTTGACAAAGCCAAACTGGGTTGGATCCAAAGTCTGCAAATTCTCTATGTCTTTATTTATGAGGTCCATTATGATCCTCTCCATGGCTTTGCAGATAAGGCTTGTCAAGCTAATGGGCGGTAATTTCCAGGGTCGGTGGAGGCACCGCCTTTGTGAAGTGGTACCACAGTTGCAGTGCCACTCCTGGGCGATCCAGAGGTAAGACTTTGATTAAACAGCTGTCCTAGCTGTGGGTTTAATTCCTCATTGAGTTCATGGAGCACACAGCCGGGGACACCATCAGGTCCCATGGATGCTGTGTTTTTGCTTTGGAGAGAGCAGTTCTCACTTGGGCTGGAGATGTTTGGGGGCTGCAATCGTTTGGTATAGATATCTCTCCTTTTGGGGGTGGGGGAAGTTTGCACTGAACCTGTCAGCCAGTATGTTGGCAATGTCTGTAGGATCAGTAATCTTCACATCATTTTGAACTAGCTCTGAGCATATCTGGGAGTTTCCTCCCAGGTTTCTAACATAGCTAAAGAAGGCCTTATGATTGTCTTTTGAGTCTTTAGCTATTTTTTCTCAAATTTGCTTTGGATGATTTTATGAGAGCTCTTAGTTTTTACTTATAGTGATCAAGGGTGTCTTACCTTTAAGGATTTTGCTCTATCTTGTAGTAGCTTCCTCCTTTTGTTGTAGAGTTTGTTTATGGCTGGGGTCCACCAGACTGGATGCTTGCCTTTGGTACAAAGAGTCTTTGTTTTGCTTGGGATTGCCTTATCCATGCAGTCCTGCAGGTGCTGGTAGAAGGCATTTGTAAGTGATTCAGCGGCTTGAGTACTGTTGCTCGGGGGCCTTAAAGGAGACCACACTAGTCTTTAGAAGTGTGAAGTCGGCTTTTGAGAAGTTCTTTACTGTGGTCTTTTTATTTCAGGTGGGGTGGGATGAGGACCTCCAGCGAGATTAGTTTGTGGTCTGATCTCACCAGTGAGGGTACACCGGTGTTGAACATTGTGCTCCCATGTTCATGATGATGAGATCAAGTATGTTATCTCCTCTTGTGGGGATGGTGACTAGTTGTTCCATGGCATTTGAGTTTATGAATTCCAGGAACTTTTGGGCTAGGGTGTTTGGGCTTGAGTAGTGTTCCCAGTCTATATTAGGGTAATTGAAGTCACCTAGTATGATGGTGTTTGGTGATACATTTATCCCTCTAGTGTTTTCAGGAAGGCCATGTGAGGTTCCTGAGTTTGTGAGGGTGGCCTGTAACATGCTACAATTTGCAGAGCAGTCTTGCCTATGGTTAATTGCACCTGGATGGTCTCCGATGCATCGTCGTTGCCACCAGTCTTGAGGTGTGGGTGTCCTTGATGAATATGGATACCCCCTCCTTTCTTGGTATTGTCCAGATTTTGGGGCGGGCATGATATGAGGTAAAACCTGATAGCGCCCGGTGCTCTCAGGAGCCTTGAACCAGGTTTCTGTCACAGCACAGACATCGATGTTCTCCATACTGAGAAGGGCCTCAGTGCGTGCATTTTGAGATTTAGACTTCTGGCATTGAGCAGCATTACCCTTAGTTTTTTCCTTTTTGTGTTCTAGGGTGGTAGGTTTAGAATTTGAGCCTTGCCTAAAAAGGCACTATGGGGTGGCAAGAGCCTTTGCCAATATCCGAATCCCAGGGTGACAGGTGCAAGCCGTCCCTTGTGGCTTGTCCAGCATGTCATCCCAGGCAGACAGACACTGGATCCCCTTTGAATGACACCAGTGTTTAAGCCAATTGTTAAAGCTGATCATCTTATCTCTGTATTGTGGCATCATTCTTGGTGAAGGTAGGATACTGCTCAAGGTCAGGGTCATACCTGTCTGGGCTACATAATCAGAGAGCTCCTGAATGTCTCTTTCATGTAGTCCAAGGAGTGCGTCTCAGGTCGCTTACACCAGCGTGGACAATGACTGAATCATATTTGTACCTGCTGTTGAGAGACCTGAGTGCTTGCGTTATGTGGCGGATTCTAGCCCGACAGGCAGCTTACTGTGACCTTCTCCTTACTCAGTCTGGTGCGGGACGTCAGTGTGTCTGACTATGGAGTCACCAATGACTAGTGTGTCTGGCATTGTGTTTGGCCTTAAGGACTGTGACTGTTTGACACTCTGACTGTGAGGTCTATGTGTTGCAGGTGTTGTGTTCTGAGGTGGTGGTTGTTTGGGTGTCTGCTTTGGTGGCCTCTGCTGTTTTGGTAGATTTTTGATCAGAGCCTCCGAGTATGTCTTTGTGTGTTTATGTGTATGATTTGAGGTTGTAATGGTAATATGTGAGACTGGGTCTATAGTGTGTGTGGTAACCTTCTCCTCCTGACTGGTCTTGCCAGTCCTATGTTGAAGAGCTCAGCCTCCAGTTTGGCCGTGTAGTTGCATCTCGCATGTATTTGTGTTTTGTGGGAGGAGGAGAGGGTTGTCTGTGTATGAGGCAATTGTAACATTGCCTCAATATTCCCAGGTTCACCAGCTGAGCAGGAGAGGACACTAGCAACTGATCCCTCGACATGCTAGAAGGAATAGACAAAAAACTTTAAAAAGATTCCGGGGGCGTGGGTGACCGAGAAATGGGGGTTGCCTTTTGGGGTACTATCTATGACAAGAGTGCCGTATCAAGGTAATAAGTACTGTAGGAGCAAGTGCTACGTTTAACAGATAGAGAATAGTCTACTTGGAGTCAAGTAGAGATGATCTTTTAATTATAGGATCGCTGATTAGATCAGTAGTATAGTTCGAGGAAGGTAGTTTTAAGGAAAATTTGAAGAGTGGACTTTAGGTAGCCCGAATAGTTTAAACCTGCTTAACCGGCGCTGCCCTAGTGTGCAACAGTAGCAACTCCGCTTCATCGGCCGGGCTAAATCAGCTAAAAGCGTGCTTTATAGCAGGGGCTGGATAAGACAGGAAATGACCCAAATTGGCCAACAAACCACAAGTCACTGCCCTAAACCACTCCTCCGAGGACAAATGAAGGAGTTATGGAAATGACCCCTAGTGGCCAATAAAACTACAGTTTCAAGTCAGTAACCACCTCTCCGGGGGCAGGGAAGCTGCTCAATGTTAGTCACTCCCACTGATAAACACAGAGACCCTCCTTCAGCCCAAGCAAAATGGCCTCACAGAAACTTTCAAACAGTTCAGGAACAGCAAGCCTGTAACTGAACTTTTAACTCTCAGAAAAGTGGGAAAAAAGCAAGATTTTTTTTTTGTTTTGTTTTTACAGAGATAGCAGAGGTTCACAAGTAATATCAAGTTATAACAGTGCAGTAAATGACCCCACACAAGAGTGCTAGGTCAAGGACAGAAAATATGCAAGTTTTAAGAAAAACAATTTAAAATTAAGTGCAAACAGGAAATTCAGCAAACAGCTTTTGGTTGTGCTCTAAATACAGCTACTAATACAGAAATCAAGTTTAACAAGCCAGAAAATGCTCAAGCTAGGCAGCTATGCAGAAAAACTTAGCAAATAAACAGAGAAAAATACTTAAAATCTCAAAAGTGGCTCCTTCTTCTCTCAGCGTTTTTCCTCTTGGAGGGTGCTTCACCAACAGCCAACAAGCCTGAAAAGACGCTCAAACCACGAGGCAACTAGGTTTTAAGAGAGGAAGATGAAGGAGTTATGGAAATGACCCCTAGTGGCCAATAAAACTACAGTTTCAAGTCAGTAACCACCTCTCCGGGGCAGGGAAGCTGCTCAATGTTAGTCACTCCCACTGATAAACACAGAGACCCTCCTTCAGCCCAAGCAAAAATGGCCTCACAGAAACTTTCAAACAGTTCAGGAACAGCAAGCCTGTAACTGAACTTTTAACTCTCAGAAAAGTGGGAAAAAGCAAGATTTTTTTTTTTGTTTTGTTTTTACAGAGATAGCAGAGGTTCACAAGTAATATCAAGTTATAACAGTGCAGTAAATGACCCACACAAGAGTGCTAGGTCAAGGACAGAAAATATGCAAGTTTTAAGAAAAACTATTTAAAATTAAGTGCAAACAGGAAATTCAGCAAACAGCTTTTGGTTGTGCTCTAAATACAGCTACTAATACAGAAATCAAGTTTAACAAGCCAGAAAATGCTCAAGCTAGGCAGCTATGCAGAAAAACTTAGCAAATAAACAGAGAAAAAATACTTAAAATCTCAAAAGTGGCTCCTTCTTCTCTCAGCGTTTTTCCTCTTGGGGTGCTTCACCAACAGCCAACAAGCCTGAAAAGCTCAAACCACGAGGCAACTAGGTTTTAAGAGAGGAAGATGAAGGAGTTATGGAAATGACCCCTAGTGGCCAATAAAACTACAGTTTCAAGTCAGTAACCACCTCTCCGGTTTGCTGGGATTCTTCTCAATGTTAGTCACTCCCACTGATAAACACAGAGACCCTCCTTCAGCCCAAGCAAAATGGCCTCACAGAAACTTTCAAACAGTTCAGGAACAGCAAGCCTGTAACTGAACTTTTTAACTCTCAGAAAAGTGGGAAAAAGCAAGAGATTTTTTTTTGTTTTGTTTTTACAGAGATAGCAGAGGTTCACAAGTAATATCAAGTTATAACAGTGCAGTAAATGACCCCACACAAGAGTGCTAGGTCAAGGACAGAAAATATGCAAGTTTTAAGAAAAACGATTTAAAATTAAGTGCAAACAGGAAATTCAGCAAACAGCTTTTGGTTGTGCTCTAAATACAGCTACTAATACAGAAATCAAGTTTAACAAGCCAGAAAATGCTCAAGCTAGGCAGCTATGCAGAAAAACTTAGCAAATAAACAGAGAAAAATACTTAAAATCTCAAAGTGGCTCCCTTCTTCTCTCAGCTTTTTCCTCTTGGTGCTTCACCAACAGCCAACAAGCCTGAAAAGACGCTCAAACCGCAACTAGGTTTTAAGAGAGGAAGATGAAGGAGTTATGGAAATGACCCCTAGTGGCCAATAAAACTACAGTTTCAAGTCAGTAACCACCTCTCGGGGCAGGGAAGCTGCTCAATGTTAGTCACTCCCACTGATAAACACAGAGACCCTCCTTCAGCCCAAGCAAAAATGGCCTCACAGAAACTTTCAAACAGTTCAGGAACAGCAAGCCTGTAACTGAACTTTTTAACTCTCAGAAAAGTGGGAAGAAAGCAAGATTTTTTTTTGTTTTGTTTTTTACAGAGATAGCAGAGGTTCACAAGTAATATCAAGTTATAACAGTGCAGTAAATGACCACACAAGAGTGCTAGGTCAAGGACAGAAAATATGCAAGTTTTAAGAAAAAGCGATTTAAAATTAAGTGCAAACAGGAAATTCAGCAAACAGCTTTTGGTTGTGCTCTAAATACAGCTACTAATAAAGAAATCAAGTTTAACAAGCCAGAAAATGCTCAAGCTAGGCAGCTATGCAGAAACACTTAGCAAATAAACAGAGAAAAATTACTTAAAGTCTCAAAGGTGGCTCGCTTCGTCTCTCAGCGTTTTTCCTCTTGGAGGGTGCTTCACCAACAGCCAACAAGCCTGAAAAGACGCTCAAACCTGAGGCAACTAGGCTTTAAGAGAGGAAGATCAAGGAGTTATGGTACTGACCCCTAGTGGCCAATAAAACTACAGTTTCAAGTCAGTAACCACCTCTCCGGGGGGCAGGGAATCAGCTCAATGTTAGTCTCTCCGACTGATAAATACAGAGACCCTCCTACAGCCCAAGCAAAATGGCCTCACAGAAACTTTCAAACAGTTCAGGAACAGCAAGCCTGTAACTGAACTTTTTAACTCTCAGAAAGTGGGAAAAAGCAAGATTTTTTTTTGTTTTGTTTTTACAGAGATAGCAGAGGTTCACAAGTAATATCAAGTTATAACAGTGCAGTAAATGACCCCACACAAGAGTGCTAGGTCAAGGACAGAAAATATGCAAGTTTTAAAAAACGATTTAAAATTAAGTGCAAACAGGAAATTCAGCAAACAGCTTTTGGTTGTGCTCTAAATACAGCTACTAATACAGAAATCAAGTTTAACAAGCCAGAAAATGCTCAAGCTAGGCAGCTATGCAGAAAACTTAGCAAATAAACAGAGAAAAATACTTAAAATCTCAAAGTGGCTCCTTCTTCTCTCAGCGTTTTCCTCTTGGAGGGTGCTTCACCAACAGCCAACAAGCCTGAAAAGACGTCAAACCACGAGGCAACTAGGTTTTAAGAGAGGAAGATGAAGGAGTTATGGAAATGACCCCTAGTGGCCAATAAAACTACAGTTTCAAGTCAGTAACCACCTCTCCGGGGCAGGGAAGCTGCTCAATGTTAGTCACTCCCACTGATAAACACAGAGACCCTCCTTCAGCCCAAGCAAAAATGGCCTCACAGAAACTTTCAAACAGTTCAGGAACAGCAAGCCTGTAACTGAACTTTTAACTCTCAGAAAAGTGGGAAAAAGCAAGATTTTTTTTTTGTTTTGTTTTTACAGAGATAGCAGAGGTTCACAAGTAATATCAAGTTATAACAGTGCAGTAAATGACCCCACACAAGAGTGCTAGGTCAAGGACAGAAAATATGCAAGTTTTAAGAAAAAGCGATTTAAAATTAAGTGCAAACAGGAAATTCAGCAAACAGCTTTTGGTTGTGCTCTAAATACAGCTACTAATACAGAAATCAAGTTTAACAAGCCAGAAAATGCTCAAGCTAGGCAGCTATGCAGAAAAACTTAGCAAAAAAACAGAAAAAAAATTAAAAAATCTCAAAAGTGGCTCCCTTCTTCTCTCAGCGTTTTTTCCTCTTGGAGGGTGCTTCACCAACAGCCAACAAGCATAAGATGTGTAAGGAGTAAAGACACAAATTAATAAACTTTGTGCAGATTCTAACATTTATTGTCAGACACAACAGATTATAGAAATATTTACAAAATCTTATGCAAAACAATTTTGTCTCCACAAAAAGGGTGGTAAATTGGGGTCTATATTACAAGATATAAACACAAAAAGAGCAAATGCTCTTTAATCAGACAGTAATGCTCGAAACCACAAAATATCGAACGCATGAACAGCAATTTTTTTTCCCCAGGGGCTGGGCTGTTTTTAGGACTTTGTTGTTTCCTCCACTGTGGTGCGATACTGAAGTTGGTAAGTAGGGGTGGGGGGGTGAAGCCCCCCACTTTATTTTGTGTCTGGATTTATTTTTTTTTTTTGGAGCAGCGATGTTTTTCCCCCTGGGGGGGGGGTGGTTGTTCCGTGCATTTGATATTTTCTGGTTTCAATCATTAGTGTTAGATTAGAGAGTGTTCACTCTATTTGTGTTTCAATCTTGTAGTACAGACCCAGTAAGTTATTCTAGTGGCATCCAGATAACCCCAGATATTGGAATCAAATTAGATTATACTGAAAAAGAACTGCGGAAACTGGATCCAAACAAAGTGCAGGGGGGAAGACAGAATTAGTAACAATGACCTGAGAACACTTCAGCAAGAACTTACAGTACCACTACATCTATTATTCATGAGGTCATATAAATATGGGGAGATTCCTCAAGATTGGAGACATGCGCTTATTAAACCTGTTTTTAAGGAAAGGGAGTAGGAAAATCCGGAGTCATACAGATCCTTAAGTGTAGTTTCATGTTGGTGAAAAATAATGGGGAAGGTAATATTGGATAAGTTATTGTCAGAACTGAATAGGCTTGGACTTGAAACCATATATCAGAATGAATATGTTAAAAACAGATTTACCACCTCCTGTAACATGATGTTCTATAACAATATAATAGCAGCTATGAATGAAAAATTGTGCTGTGATGTAATTTATATAGTTTTAACGTCAGCATTTGACAGGGTCATATACAACACTGATCAATAAATTAGTACAACTAAGTATTGATGCACTCTTGATAAGATGGATAGCTGCATGGCTTACAAATAGGATATGGCAAGTATACAGCAACTGGACAAGCAAAATCCTTGGTTACAGTCAGGGTGTCCTACAGCGCTCTGTCCTAGGCCCTTACTTGTTTTGACTGCATCTTTTACATCTAACTTTTTCATCTGAGATGTTCTACAGTCTATATGCAGACAACCTGAACGTGGGTAAACTGATTACATGTGTTACAGATGAGGCATGTCAGCAAAATAACTTGACTAAATTGACCATTTGGGCACAGGAGAATAATATCCCGACAAATAGAGGTTCATAGGTAGGTACTAGGCTATCTGCCCAAAGGCATTTATAAGCCTAGCCAGAATGCGCTGGCTTTCATCCCCCCCTAGATTAGTTCTCTGTGCCTCTGTCCAGCAGAGCCACTGAAGTGATCCCCGGGGTAAACTTTCTGTTTCCCATCCACTCATCAAGGTTTATTTTGAAGAGTGTTAGCGAGGAGCTCTGCCCAACGTAGACTGGAATCTTGTACCAAAGCATGGGAAGTCTCTGGGACAGGAAATCTATCCCTCCAGCACGGCCTATTTAATGTTATGGTGAGGTTTAGATCCCTAGAGCGTGTGGCTCGAGGGGATAAGGTTTTCTTTAGGTGGAGCATGTCCGTCAATTCTGGGTTGGACATGGCCTTGTATGGCAAGCAAAGATCACCTCTGAGTAGGCGGTATGCAACCGAGTACTGCTGGAGTTTCTTCAGTCGAGCTGCATAGGGCATCTGTTGGAGGCCAATGATCCTCTTGATGAGGTACTTCTAAGGTTTTTCCAGTTGTTGCAGGTGTCTTGTAAGGTACATCCCAAATGGGGCATTGTACTCTATATGATGGGTCTGATGAGTGATGAGTAGAGGGGCACAATGACCTCTTTTGATCTGGATGTGAACCCTTTTGTGATTAGGTGGGCCACGTAGAAGAATTTTCTAACCACTTTGGCAATGTGATTATCAAAGATGAGATTAGTATCTACTTGGGTCCCCAGATCCCTTATTATATCTTCCGTATTTAGGGGACTACCACCTATGTGGTAGTTTGTGGGCACTTTGTTTTTTCCAAAGGGGATGACTATGCACTTTTTGGCATTTAGCTTGAGGCCATGATTTTGACACCAGGTATCCGTCTCAGCGAGACCCTTTTGGAGGATGTCTGTGTCTGCCGGAGAGTCAATTATAGCCCCTAGTTTGCAGTCGTCTGCGAACTTTGTCAGCCATAGTCGTCCTGTGCTTGCCTGTACATCAGAGAAACATATGCCGGAACAGGAGGGGTCCTAGGACTGAGCCCTGAGGAATGCCACTTGTAACCGGTTTAGAGTCTGACCTAGCTCCCGCAACTCTCACCATGTGGGTTCTGTCCATGAGCCAGTTGGCAACCCATCTCGTGACGTAGGGGTTTATGTTCAGGCTGGTGAGCTTGTCTATAATACCAGAATGGGGAATGGTGTTGAAGGCCTTTGCGAGGTCTAGGTAGGCTGTGCGTACCACCTTTCCATCATCTATAGCCCTGGTAACTGTCTCAAAGTAGTCCACCAGGTTTAGGAGGCATGATCTGCCATTAACACAGCCGAACTGGGTAGGGTCCAGTGTTTGGAGGTTCCCAATGTCTCTGTTAATGAGTTCCATGATGATGTGCTCCATAGCTTTGCAGACCAAACTAGTCAGGCTTATAGGGCAATAGTTCCCGGGGTCTGTTGTGGCTCCACCTTTGTGGAGAGGAATAACCATTGCTGTGCGCCACTCTATGGGTACGTAGCCTGTGGAGAGGCTGAGTTTTAACAGTGTGTTTAGGTGGGGGGGTTAGTTTGTCTTTGAGCTCGTGTAGGACGCAGCCTGGGACACCGTCCGGTCCCACTGATGCTGTGTTTTTGGCTTTGGAGATGGCTGTTTTAACCTGAGTGTCTGTGATTTCAGGGACTCTACATTCTTCTGGTATGGTTATGGGCCCTTTTGGGGGTGGGGGGGTGAAGACTGCGCTGAACACGTCTGCCAGAATGTTGGTGATATTGGTTGGTTCAGTGTATTTTGTGCTATTCTGCAGCAACTATGAGCAGATCTGAGCACTGCCACTTAGATTCTTGACCTAGCTAAATAGTGCCTTGTGGTTATCTTTGGAGTCCTTGGCAATTTTTCTTTCGAAGCTCACCTTGGATGGTTTTATGAGGGATCGTAGTTTCTTGCTGATACTGATCAGGTATGTCTTCCCTTCTTGGGATTTTACTCTTTTCTGTACTAGTTTCCTCCTATTGTACAGCTTATGTACTCCATAACCTAATCACACAATATCACCCTGACATAATCTGCTTAACAGAAACCTGGCTAAAACCATCTACCAGAGACACAGAAATCCTGACACCTGGATATAGTATCCTTAGACAGGATAGACTGAAAAAGAAGGGTGGTGGCATTGCCCTGATTTACAAAAATACACTTACTATAGCTAAAACAGAGTTACTAATACCTCCCTTGGACAAAGCAGAAATACTATTGACTACTCTCAAGACAGGCAGCAATAAAACTATCAACTTAGTAACAGGTTATATCCCCCCCAGGCAATAATATCCATATCATGGAAAGTTTATTACAATGGCTATCACAAACCTTACCACATGAGACTATTGTATTAGGGGACTTTAACATTGACTGGCTAACATGCTCTTCCCTAGCTCCCACTAATCATATCAACCTAGCTTCCTTCTCTCAACTAATCAAAGAACCCACTAAGATAACCAATAGTAAAAAAGAAACTCTTCTAGACTGGATTTTACTAAATAAAATTCCTTCCTCCTACCTAGCAGGCACACTTCCTGACTCACTAAGTGACCATCAAGCTACCTTCTTACTTAAACACAACTCCCACCACCCCCAAACCCCTATACTCCAAACAATTAGGAACAAAAAACACTTTAACCTATAAAACTTCTTAAATGACCTAAAACTCTACAACTGGTCCCAACTATATTACCTGCCACTAGATGAAGCCATCAATCATTTTAACTCCACATTTCTAGAAATACTAAATAGGCATGCTCCAGAAAGAACTACCAGAGTTAAGACCAAAGCAGTTCCATGGCTAACTAGGGAAACAAGACAAAAAATAACAGAAAGAAACAGAGCCTGGAAAATCTGGAGATCCAACAAAACTCCAAGTACACAGCAAGCCTACCAACAGATTAGAAATGTAACCAAAAAACTAGTCAAGCAAGATAACAAAAATTACTTTATCAACCACCAAAATCAACACATGAACAACCCAAAAAAATTCTGGGCAGGATTAAACAGGTTACTATGCCCTGGAAACATCACCACTCCACCCCCAACAACTGGGTTAATGAAAGAAAGCATAGCTAAATCTTTCAATACTTCCTTTACTGAGACCATTCTTGCCCTATCACAAAAACAAATTTATACCAAAACCACTACTATTGACCCAAAACCTAATAATAACCCAACTTTTAAGCTTCAACACACCCCAACCTCCTACATAAGAAAATTACTCTCTCAATTAAAACCAACAACACTAGGAGTAGACTCCCTCCCCAACAAATTCTTAAAACTGGCAGCAACTGAAATAGCCATACCAGTCTCTATCTTAATAACCAGATCCATCTCTGAAAGCTCAGTACCCCTGATCTGGAAAACGGCCTATATTATACCCCTTCATAAAGGGGGCAATTCTTATGACATATCTAACTACAGGCCAATAGCTATCCTATCCCCACTTGCTAAAATACTGGAGAAATGTATTCACAAACAATTAATTTCCCACCTTATTAAGCAAGATCTTATATCCCAAACCCAACACGGGTTCTGCCCAGGTCATAGCACAACCACTGCCCTGCTAACATTCACTGATACCATTAACCACAACAAAAATAATGGCAAATTTTCTGCAGCCCTTTTCCTAGACCTATCAAAGGCATTTGACATGGTTAATCATGACAAATTATTCTCCCAACTTTCTATCTTAGGCCTAGATACATTGGCAATCTCCTGGTTTAAGAACCACCTCAGCAATAGACAACAGGCAGTACTATGGAGCAATAACTTGTCTCCACTCTTACCTGTGACACTTGGTGTACCTCAGGGATCCATACTGGTCCCCCTACTATTCTTAATTTTTACTAATAATCTCCACTCGGCTGTAAACGGTTCAAACCTCATCCAATACTCTACTATAATATGCAGCGCCCCTACCCTAGCAGATCTACACAAAAAACCCAGGAAAATTTTCACTCAGTCGAAACCTGGCTTACTGAGAATGCCTTAATACTCAACCCCAAAAAAACTAAACTCCTCATATTTCATCCTTCAATCACTACTGCCCCCACCTCCTCCTTTACTATCCACTCAATAAACGGTACCACTATCTCACCTGACTACCAGACAAAGCTTCTATGTATCACTATTGATAAACTCAAATTTGATGTACATATTAATCTGGCCATAAAAAATACTAACAAAAAGCTGGGTAGTCTCTACAAACACAAATCATTCCTGACTCACAATGCTAGAACTACAATAGCACAAACACACCTTCTCTCAGCTCCACTATATGCATCACCAATCTTGACCAACCTATCCAAACAGAAACCAATAAATTGACCTCCTGCTATAATCAGATAGCCAAATTTGCCGACAGCAGCTCCTTTAGAACTCATCACTGCCAAAATCTAAAACAATTGGGTTGGCTTGAAATTCCAAACCTACTAACCTATAACCAGCTGATTATCACACACAAGCTACTCTGTCATCCAAACACAACACCTTCATTAAGTAACATAATCCAACAGTACTCCTGTCCTAGGCAACTCAGCTCCACTAATAAATTATTGTTAGCAGTTACCAGATCTCACAATCATGCTGGTGACTCCCTATATTCTTCTTATATAGCCAAACTCTGGAATTCTCTGCCTACATCCTTAACCCTAGAAGCATCCCTCTCTAAATTTAAAATAACTCTCAAATCTTACCTAAGCATAAAATGGCTATGTCCCTGTTCCTCACCAGACTAATTCTTGTACCTCATCTATACTATTGTGTCACGTTTTATCCTCATAAATTTTGTATACCACAACTGAAGAAAGATGGCTTATCTGTGTTATTCTGCACTGTATATTGTTATTTAGACTTATCAACTGTACTTCACTGATGCTTAATTCCTTTGTGTGTGCCCAATGGGCCTAGTTTAAATATGTATCCTGAGTTATCTGCTTGTCTGTTAACTTGCCTCATTGGAGCTTTTCTCCCCGGGCCTCCACTGAAAATGGACATATATCCAGTTGGACTATCCCGGGCAACAAATGTAAAATAAATAAATAAATAAATAATTGTTTATGGCAGGAGTCCACCAGACTGGTTTCCTTTTCTTGGAGGAGTGAATCTTGGTTTTGCTTGGGATGGCACAATCCATGCATTACTGTAGGTGCCCGTAGAATGCATTAGTAAAGGATTTTGCAGCTTAGACAGCGTTATCCTTCAATATGGGGGCTTTGAAACTTTCCACCTCGGTCTTAAGTAACGTGAAGTTTGCTTTTGAAAAGTTTTTCACGGTGGTTTCCTTGTCCGGGGGTGGGGGAGGAATGTGGATATCCAAGTTGATTTGTTTATGGTCAGATCTAAACAGCAAGGGGTTGACCTCTGGTGTGGAACACCGATCACCTATGTTGGGGATGATCAGGTCCAATATGTTGTCACCTCTGGTAGGAGTGCTGACCAGTTGAACCAGGGTGTTTGTGTTTATAAATTCTAGGAAATGTTGGACAAAAGCGTTAGTACTTGAGTAGGTCTACCAGTTAATGTTTGGGTAATTGAAATCACCCAATATTAGGGTGTTTGGTAGGATCTTTATGTTTCCCAGTGCTTCCAGAAATGCGGAATGGGGGTCCTGGGACATGGTGGGTGATCTTGTAGCAAGCTACAACTTGAATTGCAATTTTGCCCATTGTTAGTTGCACATGGATGATCTCTGAAGCATTGTGCTGTGCCACTAACCTGGAGGTATGGGTATCCTTGATGAATATGGATATGCCCCTGCCTTTTGTATTTCAGTTTGGGTTCTGTGACCGAAATGTATGGTATGAGTTGTATGATATGAGATTTGGTAGGCATAAATAGAAAGGTGAATGTGTAATACAGCACACAGTGATTGAAACTGTAGAGACTCATTTAAGGACCTGGGTATATGGGCAGTTTCAGCCATAAGTTTTTCTAATCATATCAACCAATTGGTTAACGATAGTTATAGAACTATAGGTTGTATAAAAAGATTTATAAAATTTAAATTAAAAATAATGAAGTCATTGTTTGTTAGTTACATTATACCCAAACTTGAGTATGGAATAGCAATATGGAAACCCTGTAAGAAAACAAGCATGAGTAAACTGGAAAGAGTACAGCGGAAATATACCAAGGGCATCCATGAATGTGAAAATTTAAGTTAAGAAAGTTAGAGTAAAATATCTGAACTTGCACAGTGTCTCTCTCAGATATCTAAGAGGAGCTCTTATTCAGGTATATAGGCCGTTTAGTGACAACTAACTCTGGGAATGTTTGGGGTTAACAAAAAGTACTAGAGAATCATCAGATAACCTGTGTAGAAGATTCTACAGGAATGAGAAGTGTACTAATTGGTTCTCTGATAGAGTAGCTAATGCATGGAACAGACTACCAAATTACATTAAAGCAAGAACTAGTTTAGATATTTTTAAGAACAGCCTGGATACGTATTATGGGAGCATGTGTTTTGGTATATTGGCAAGCTAGAAGGGCATTAATGTCTGTGCTTGAAATATTTGTATATATGTAATGAAATGAAGACAGCTTATAACTTCATTGCATAAGACATCTGATCGAATCAACTCAGCTCCAAATAGCATACACGCTCTAGGGACCTAAATCTTGTCACAACAATAAACAGAACAAGCTGGAGGAATAGATTCCTGTCCCAGAGACTTCCCATACTCTGGAACAGGCTACCTATCTATGTCAAACAGAGCTCATTAGCACTCTTCCAGAAAAATCTTGATGATTGGATGGGTAATAGGAAATTCACCCCGGGGATCACGTCTGTGGTTCTGCTTGACAGGGGCACAGGAAAATAATTTTCTTGGGTGGCGAAAGCCACGGTACCTTTTTGGCTAGGCTTGTATAGGCCCTAGGGCCAATAGCCTAGTACCTACCTATGACCCTATGACAAAGATCGACATCAACATAACCCAGTTAAGATCAACAAATGTATATAACAAATAGCTTACAGTTATCTGTTGAATGCTGACTTAATGAGAATCAACAATCAATATGGAAACTGATGATATCTCTCATAGATGCATTATTCAACCACCATTGGTCTAAAGTTGTATGGTCTCAGCTTATGAAATTACTGACTGAATCTTCCAATCAAAAGGCATAATATGTCAAAAACCAATTAACTGGAAACCACTTGTTGTTAAAATGCTCATCTCATTATAGAGAGAGAACTTTATCGATATACACTGGCGATCACCCATGATTATATCCATAATCTGCGCCCTTTTAGTGCAGGTTTGAGAGAGACAGTTCCATTCAGGCCAGGGTATTTATCTGCCTGAAGTTCAAAGATCCATTTCATTTCCTCTCATTCCATCCTGGTAGAAATTATATATATATATATATATATATAGAGAGAGAGAGAGAGAGAGAGTGGCTAGATTAAGAGTGTGCATGATTGTGTTTAGGGTTAGGTTAGGGAATAAACTTAGTGTGTGTGTATGCCCACAGGCATGTGTGTGATGACAGTCCTAACTGACTTCTGTAGTGGTAGTGTTATAGGAATATATATATTTTTTGTTTGTTTAAAATGCAGGTTAGAGTTAGGGGCAGGGTTATCATATGTTACTACTGTGGAGCAAGGAGACTTTGCTGTTTACAATGGAGCCAGTAATCTAAAAACTCTTATACATCCAAAAACCAAATAGACCTGCTAATACTAGGATCACAGACATAAATCTACTCCAACAAATGAATGCACATGGTAGAGGTACATACTTATATAACACAGTGCTTACCCACATCTCCAGAACAAATTAACTCTAAGTTAAACAGTGTGACACACTGTCTGCCTTTACAAAGGATAACTGGGTGGGTATTCATAAACTCACACCTGGTATGACTGGCCTGGCCCTTCAACTGGGTGGGTGTTCATAAATTCACCTTTGGTATGAATGGACTGGCCCTTCTTGAAAGGGATGAAAGGCTTAAGGGTGGGCACTGGCAAAGGGGAAATGTAACTCCTATGAACCCATGATATATGACTAAGTCATATCCCTGCATGTATTAACCTGTGACATATGACTAAGTCACATCCTTGTATGGAAGGACAGTTGGTGGTCATAATATGCTTAGGCCTGCTTTCCTGGTGACTCGAGTGACCTGCATGAACTTGCTGTATGTGGGAGTGGAGGAGAAGTATGTGCTGTATTGTTGTCTGCATTGAAGGCTGAGATCTTTTGCAGTGTGTCAAAAAGCATACCTTTCAACTTCCATCATTTTCAGGGATGTCCTTGACTTTCACACAAATTTTACTTCTGTCCCTCTTCATCCCTCCTAAAACTTGTGACTTTCAGAGAAAAGTTGATGAATTACACTTAATAAATAATGACAATAATTAGAGTTGTACACGTTTTACTTTAGAAAATGTATACCTCTCCATCATCCATTACTAATACTATTCTCCAAAAGAGACTCACCCTCTCATCTATAAATATTCAAAATATAGTTAAAAAAAAAAAAAACACACTTCATGTTTGGATCACACAACACATCCCAAACATACTTGCCTTGTGTGTAACCTGGTTAAAACCAAATATTTCTAATTATGAAATTCTTCCCCCTAGCTACAATATCCTCAGGCATGACAGACTTTCAAAAAGAAGAGGGGGAGTCACAATCATGTATTCTAATTGCCCGTCTCCCCTATCTCTTCCTATATCTGACTTTCTCCCAGCTGAGATAATTTTAGCAGGCTTTAAACTTGGCCACCATAAAAAACTTGCCATTGCATCAATTTATACCCCTCCTGGAAATAATGTCCCCATTTTAGAACACTTTCTATGCTGGATATCTAAAACTATCCCTTATGAAACCATCATACTAGGAGACGTCAATATTGACTGGCTGCACATCAATAAAGAATCACCTTCTACCTCTCTCAACCTGTATGAATTCACACAGCTCATCTCTTCCCCTATCCACCTTCATAAATGTTCCTCTACTGGTTCATTTATTGATTGGATACTAGTATCTCACCCCCAACATTATTTATTTTATTTATTTGCAGTTGGTTTGCCAGGATAGTCCATTGGGCCAAATGAACCCGTTTTTCAATGGAGTCCTGGGGAGAAAAGCTCGAAAACTAAGTAGGTTACAGTAGCTTATTCTTAATAGATGTACAAATTATACCATTATACAGAAGTTAATCATACAAGAAAAAACAATTTGCAAATAATACAACAAAAACTAGAGTGAGTACAGTCTAGTGATGAAATTAATAGGTAATACAGACTAAAGGGAAATTTAGCACAAAAGTACTGAGAAATAACAACATATTTGGAAGCATTTCATGACAATACTGAGGAATAATAACATATTAGGAAGCAATGCAAAAAAGTACTGAGAAGTAATAACGTATTAGGAAGCAATACTTAGGAAGTGTGGCCTAGTGTATTCTTTCCAATTATTGTAGGAAGAATAATATGTATGAGTTAGGGTGAGTAATAAGGAAAGTTGCAGGAGGAAACAGAGGAAGAAGGAAGATGGAGTTTGCAAGTGTTAGTTATGTGGGGTGGGAGCAAGAGCATTCCCACTGGGATACTAGATGTGAGTGAAGAGATCTTTTAAATATAAAATAGTTAGGGGTGGTGTGAATGGAAGGTGGTAGGGAGTTCCAAAGGCGTGCAAGGCCATAAGACAGAAGATTTTTGCCTGGGGGACGAGTTGGTTTATATACTTCTAATAGATTTTGATTGTTGGACATTAATACTCTATCAGGAAGGTGCATTTTAAAGGCTGATGAAAGGGAGGGACAGAGGGAGAGGTTATGCGCAAGATTTAGTTGAGTATATGTGAGATAACTGGGTAGCTCTAGCCATTTTAGTTTTTGGAGAGAGGAACAGTGGTGGGTGGAGGACTTGTGGTTGGTAGAGAACTTAGCAATTTTGTTGTAGCAAGAGGAAAGTTGTGTTTTTAGAGAGGTCTGTAGATTAGTTAGGAGTGGAGCTCCATAGAGAAGGGAGGGGATAAGAAATGAGGTAGAGAGGGTGATTTTGGTAGCAGGTGTAAGGTAATGATTTTGTCGGTAAAGCATACCTAGTTTTTGATGGGTTTTCTTGATATTTAACTGTAGGTGGGAGTTGAATTTGAGCTGGTTATCAATTTGGACCCCAAGTAACTTGGTCTCGGACACCAGTTCCAGGGGTACATTATTTTGACTAGAGATGTGGAATGTGTTTATATTGAAAGAAGTTGCCTTAGAGGGGGTGATTAACATTAATTTGGTTTTAGAGGCATTGAGTGCTAGGTGATTCCTTTTCATCCATTGCTCAGTTGTTGTAAAAGCATCTTGAGTCAGTTTTAGGAGTGAGGGGATAGAGGTGGCAGCGCAGATAACAGCAGAATCATCGGCATATTGGATGATGTCTGAGAATGGGATAGAGTTGGGGAAATCATTTATAAATATATTGAAGAGAAGGGGACCCAGTAGGAGTATTTAGAAATGAGGAGGTGGCCTTTTTCCATTTGACTGCTTGAGATCTGTTAGATAAGTAGCTGGAGAACCAGTTCAAGGAGGAGGGAGATAGGTTAAGTTTTGAAAGTTTAGTTAGTAGCAGGCTGTGAAAGATGGTGTCAAAGGCCTTAGAGAGGTCGAGTAGTATGGTAGAAACAATTTGACCAGAGTTGCGGGCTTTATTTACAGTTTCAAGGAAGGAGAGGAGGGCGGTCATAGTGTTATGATGTGGTCTGAATCCATGTTGTGTGGGAGTTAGTATGTGATTATCTAACAGATGTGGAAGGAGTTGTAGTTGGATACACTTTTCTAGAAGTTTAGAGATGGGGAACAGAATAGCGATGGGGCGGAAATTAGTAACATTGTTGTTGTTGCCACCTTTATGTAGAGGTATGATAAAGGCCCTTTTCCAGACTTGGGGTACTATACATTCTTGGATAGAGTGGTTGATTAAAATGCTAATAGGGTAAGCGATTGCTTCAGCAGCTTTGCTAAGAAAGTAAGAAGGGATGTTATCAGGAGCATTGGTGCATGGCTTCAGTTTCATAAGGAGTTTCTTTATAGTAGAAGTGGGTATAGGTTTAAATGAGAAAAAAGGAGTGCGTGAAGAGGGAGAGAATTAGGGGCAGATAAAGCTGATGAAGGAGTGGAGGGATGGGAGTTAGTAGATGGGAATGAGGAAGTAGTAGCAGAGTAGGGTAGAGAGATGGTTGGGGATGGTAAGGGAGTTTTGGAGAATGTAGTGGTGTTAAAGAAAGATGACGTTAATTTGAAAATGGATTAAATGAAAAAAAAGAGTTAAATTGGGTAGCCAAGTCTAGGTCAGGAGCGTTTGGGTCTGAGGTAGGGGTATCTGGTTTGCTGGGGTTAAGTAGAGTAGCGATACCTTTCCAGAATTTCTGAGGGTTTGATTTATTATTGTTTTGAAATGTGGAAAAGTAGTTTTGTCGGTCGGAGATTATGAGCTTTTTTACCTTATTTCGAAGTATTTTATATTCATTGTGGACTAGGGGGGATTTGTTTTTCTGGTAATGTGCCCAGACTTTGTCTCTGTGCCGCATAGATGCTAGCGTGTTTTTGGTTAGCCAAGGGGCTGTTTTAATTTTAATTCTCTTAGTCCTTAAGGGTGCATGGGAGTCAAGTAGTTTTAGGAATATTGAGTTGAAGTGGGCAACTGCATTATCTAGAGATAATGTTTTTAGACAATTCCAGTTAATTGCTTTTAGAGAGTTTGAAAAGGATGTTGGATTAAAGTTTTTTTGGTTACGGATTGTAATATAATTATGGGTGCGTTGCAGGAGTGATGGGAGTCGATGAGTAAAGATGGGTATGTGGTCACTGAGGGGATCAGGAACAGTGCCACTATCAGAGAAGTAGTGGGGATGAGAGACTAGGATCCAGTCTAGAATACTGCCACTAGAGATGTTTTTTGAGGGGTGTGTTACAGAGTTGATTAGCTGTGAAAAATTGTAGAGGTTGATATTAAGGTGTTTTTTAGGAGACTGAATGGAGGACCAGTTAATGTTCATGTCTCGTAAGATTATAGTTTCATTGCTAATATTATTTGAGAGCCAGGAGAGGATTTCTTCAAGTGTAGAAATATTATCCCCTGGGGGGATGTAGAGTGAGGCTATACATATGTTTTTATGTAGGTTAACTTGGAGTAATGTGAGGAGTAGTTCAGCATTTTTAAAGTGTGGAACAAGTTTGTTATAGGGGGTAACTGACAATGAGGATGAGTACAGGAGAGCTACTCCACCCCCTTTTTATGGGACCTGTCTTTTCTTATGATAGAATAGTTTGGAGGAATAATTTCAGTCACTTTTATATAGGGTTTTAACCATGTTTCGGAGATGGTTAGGATGTCAGGTTTATTATGAATGAGCCAAGCATGGAGGTTTTGGACTTTGTTTACTACACTTTGGGCATTAAATGAAGTAAATAAGATGGACTTATCTGTAGAAGAAAATGTGGAGGGGCCTGGGTTGGGACGGATGTCACCTGACAATAGACTGAAAATTAGATGTAAGAGTGGATTAGTGAGGTAGTTGGACAGTTTAGTAAGAAGATTGGGTTGTATTGTGAAACTGAAGCATTTGCTAATTATTAAGGGGGTAAAATGTTTTTGAGAGGTGATAAGTTTGTAAGGGAAAAGTAAGAGGTTATTTATAGGATATAGATGTGGAGTAATAGGAGTGTGTGAGTATGGTAGAGGGGAGTTTAGGTGGTTGGTAACATGGAGGGATTGTGAGTGGTATGAGTTAAGGGGTTGAGTGAGATAGTAAAGATAAGATAAATTAAGTAGTAGTAGAAGTAAAGAGAAGGTGAATGAGGGTTTTGAAAGCATGGTGAGATGGGCAATATGGAGAGTAGAATTATTGTAGAGAAATTATTTGTGGTTATAAGTGAGGTTTATGTGTATATGGGCCGGTAGGGACTGAATTAATAGTGTAGGAGTGAAGAGTTGTGTTAGGATTGGTGGGGGTGTGGATAGGGAGTGGGAAAAGAGGAATTCTATTGGCTAGGTGGGGTAGTCTTGGAAAGGTAAGGAAAGTTAATCTGGACAGGAAAAAGGGAGTGGCTGTTTTCGGAAAAAATGTGATTGAATGGAGTAGAATGGCAGTGGGTGTGGATATGGGGGGAATATAGGTAGAGGTGCTGGGGCGGGTGGGAAATGGGGGCAGGGCAGGGGAGCAGAGTGAGCCCGCAGGGTGAACGGAGCGGGTAGAGCCAAAAAGGGCTGGAGAGGTTCAAGAGACTATCAGTTGAGTGTTGTTTGCAGAGGGGTGAGTACGCAGAATAGTACGTAGAGGGGACCTGGATATTTTGGGTAAGAGTGGGCTATGAGAGTTTTAGGAGAAGGAGTGAGAAGAGGAATGTTAGAGCTTAGAGGGGCTAAAAGAGTATAGGAGATATAGAGTGAGAAGAAGAATTGTTATAGCTTAGCGAGAATACATAGATGAGTAAAATGAAGTCTATTTTAGTCAAGGGAGGATGCCACCTAGTAGACAAATGCAGAAATACACCTTAGTCCACTAGGATATTCCCTGGGCCAAGTTGGACTGAAGGAAGTTAGTAAGAGTGAGGGGAAGAGCAGAGAAGCTGGAACATGAGGGGGTTAGGCTGCTGGCTTTCCTGGCAGGGAGTGTAATAAAACAGCTAGCAAGTCTTAAACAGTAAGGTAATTAAAGGTTTGACAGCCAATGCACATACTTCCTTGGATTCTTCTTGGTTCAATTTCAAAAAGGGAATGAGACAGCAGAGTTGTTACTTTTGCTTGAGCAAATTGGATGAGCAGTAGAATTTAGTTATGTCTAGGTGTCCACCCAGGCGAATTACAAGGGTAAATCAGGGGAAAGTTCCTTGGATTCTTCCTGATTCAATTTCAAAAAGGGAAATCATAATCATATCATAATTATCATAATCATCATCATAATCCAACCACTCTACCAGACACATTAGGTGACCTACCTTTACTAGTTCACAGAAACTCTGAACACCTGCATAAAGCACAACAATATAAGGTGACCCGTGATCTATCTAGCTATTCTCCTGACTCACTAAATCACCTCCTCTCTACTATAAACTGGTAATTTCTCTCTAATCTCACTCTCGATGATGCAGTCCTACACTTCAACACCACCTTTCTATCCATTCTCAACTCCCCCCACTAGGAACACTCGCAACAAATTCAGATATGCCCCATGGCTAACTAAAACTACCCTTACACTCATGAAGACCAGAGATGAAGCTTGGAAAACTTGGAAAGGCAATAAAACCTCTTCCAACCTCATCTCTTACAGGGAACTTAGAAACAAAACTAAGAAACAAATCAATCTTGATAAAAAGACCCATTACCAATCCTCATTTAAAAATCCCAACTGTAATCCTAAAAAAATCTGGAAATCTATCAAACTTCTCTCACCTGGTACTCCTACCCCACGCACAGTTATTCTGACAAGACACCTTTGGAAATAGCAACCCTCCTTAAGTTCTTCATTGAAACCATTGAAAACTTAACTAACTTCTCCACCCCGCACCTCTTTCAATCCATCTACATCTTCATCCACCTCTGATTCACGTCTCTCACCCTATCACCTGTTTCCAACTCATATCAAGTTGCTCTTAACTAAACTAAAACTGGGTTCACCCACAGCTGATAACCTTCCTCTATTATTCCTTAAACATGCAGCTACATCTCTAGCTTACCCCATATCTATCCTGATTAATAGATCCACAAAAGAAGGCAAAGTCCATGAAATTTGGAAGAAATTCTTTGTAGTGCCTCTTCATAAAGGAGGAAACTCCACTGAGCCAACAAATTTCAGACCAATTGCCATAATGTCTCCTCTCTCCAAAATACTGGAAAAGTGTATCCATAAACAAGTACTTAATCTGCTACAAGAAAACCTACTCACACCAACTCAACATGACTTCCACCCCACACACAGCACAGCTCTTGTATCCTTTACTAATAATATTGCTCAAGTCAGGGATAATAGCAAAATAGCATTAGCCCTCTTTCTGGACCTGTCGAAAGCATTCAACACCGTATCGCATACCATACTTCACCATAAACTCTTCAACCTAGGCTTCTCACACTCCACCACTTCCTGGTTCTGTGATTACCTCACTAGTAGACACCAGGCTGTTAGATGGAACTCTTCCTACTCCCCCTTTCTAGCAGTTAGGACAGGAGTCCCACAAGGATCAACATCGGGCCCGCTCCTCTTCAATGTAGTTACCAATGACCTTTTCTCATAATGCCCCCAATCTAATCTTATTCAGTATGCTGATGCCTCGACCATCATCAACTCGGCTGACAACATAGAAAACATTCAAATCCCTTACACAAAACTCACTCCACTCAGTTGAAAACTGGTTACAATCCAACCAACTCCTGCTAAATACGAGCAAAACTAAGCTACTACTTTTCCTACCTAAAAATCTGCACATGCAAAACAGAACTTTTCCGTAACATCCCTTAATGGAACTAAAATTTCTGTTGACACGCAAACAAAACTTCTTGGAGCAATAACTGATGATGAACTTAAAGTCAACCATCAAATTCATAGCTCAATAAAAAAAAAAAAACAAAAACTAGGTCTGCTTTACCGTCACAAAAACTTTCTTCCCTCTGCATCCAGGCCATCCCTTGCCCAATCCCTACTTCTACCATCTCTACTCTATGCTTTACCTATCCTTACCCATCTACAGAGTAACATAATATCCAAACTAAAAACCAAATATAACAGTAGCCAGATTTGCTGCAAATCCCATCACTGCCTCTCATTAAAGGCTTTACACTGGCCTGAATTTTCCAACTTAATGCCACAATATACTAAATCCTGCCCATCTCTTCCAAATTAACTGACACTTTATACTCCTACACGCCCACTAAGAAGTACTAATCAATACTTGAAGTTCATAAGCCAAAAACCTTTGGGAATATACTCTATTGTCACTCAGTTGCAAATAATTGGAACACACTCCCTTTAGCCCTTAGACTACTTAAAGACAAGAATACCTTCAAGAAACAGCTTAAATTTTTTTTCTCATCAAACTGAATATGTTCATGATCTAAACTAATACCCAAGAAACATTCAGGGATAACCTAACTTAACTATTACTTCTAGCTCTCTCTCTTACTACTACCTACACATGTTTTTTCCGTCATATTCCATACTAGTTGGCTCATGTTACACTCAATTCCCATAATCCCTTATTACTATTCTTCAATTTATTTATTAACTTCCAAAGTTCACACAACTTTATCTGTATATTTACTTACTTCATGCCTAGTACCTTGGTTCAGCAATGTAGTGACCTTAGTCTTACCATATTTCTGCTTAGTTTCTTGCCATACTATGTGAAAATTTCCATATATGTATTGTATTTCTATCCATTCTATATATTCCTTTATTGCATGTTATGTAATTACTTCAGAAGTACGTATACTTAAAATGTGACCTGTGTTTATCTTTGGTCTTACTATTTGTTTACTTAAACTTTTTTTTTTTTTGGGTGCTTTTCGCCTTGGGTCTCTACTGAAAACGGGCTTCTAAGAACCCAGGCGGACTAACCCGGTTAACAAATGTAAAAATAAATAAATAATTCACATCCGACTAATCTGTCAATGTTTCAAGTTAATCGTACTAATATTTTAAGTGTCCCTGATAATTTCTGAATTTGTCCCCGATTGGTTGAGAGCTATGTCAAGAAGACGGAGAAAAGGTATATGCATGGTATTTGTAAGTATCTGCACTGTGAGTGCATTTCAAGACCATAACCTGTTTACATGACTACAACATAAATTATATCAGTGAAAATACATTAATGTACCTTTTGCTTTTGTGTTTCAGGCCATCTTGAGATGCCAGTTTCTGTAAGTTTACCCAACTCATACATTTAGAAGATTTTTGTTCTTGCTGGGAAAGCACATCAGTAAAATGAATGCATTTCCTCTCATGCCAACCTCTGTTTCTCAAATGTCCACTTGGGCAGCTATTTGTAGTTCCCCAGATTTTCACTGAGATTATTTTTTCACATCTGTTCCAAATGTGTTAGAAGCCAATAAATGGGGCACTTACAACTGTATACATATCTTTATTACAATTTTCTGAAGATATCAATCTCCACTGAAAAATCAGTTTCTTAAAGTTTGTACATTAACTACAACTTTGACTAAATATATAAAAAGTATTTATACAATTCTCAGGTTGTGGCACGAGCCTGAGTCAGTTGATTTGCATACTAATTAATCTAGAATTGCTGCAGTCATCCTTGGTTTTTGTTAAGTGCTTTTGATCTTGGACATACTGGATTAAACAATGGGTGCCAGCATAGGTGAAAATGGGCATATCCAATTTGATGAGGTGCTAAGTGCATTGGTTTCTGGCTTGGTATAGACCTTCATTTCACTGAATGAGAGATTTAAATGCTGAGCTGTTTAAATTGCCTTATGCATTTCAATGTAGGTATTTATCTGAATGTGTTAACCAGTGAAATCTATTCATGCATTCATTACAAAGTAGTAAACTCAAATATTGTCTTTGTGCATCATGTGGAGAAAGGTTTGGCTTAATTGTTTGGGTGTGGGTATGCTGTTTTATGAAATAATGTGTGTGTCGCTTTCTACAGAATTCTGCTCAGTTGTGGAACTCACAGTACATGTGAAGGCTGGACGACAGGTTAGTGCAGGCTTTTTTTTAAATTAAATTACTGCATTTTTGAGAATTTTACTTTTTGTGGTAGGTGGCAGTGGGATTATAAATCAATGTCACAATTTGTTATAGGTGACTTGAATTTTGGTGTAAATTGTAGTGATAATAGCTATATTCTGCTGTTTAAGCTGGTATGTAGGATTCGGTGGAAGTCATCTGGAGAAACAGTCAGCTTTGTAAGAGATGGCTGCTCAAAGAGTTAATGGGACTTGTTTAGACTACATACTTGGATGTTACAGGTAAATGAACATTTTTATTTTTGGGAGATTCTGATTTAAACTGTTACTGATGGCATCTCGTGTTTAGTTTATAAAGGGTAAAGCTTTGCATTATAGGTTTAATTTTTTAACAAGTTGCTAGTTTTTCTACACTCTGAGTATGCATTTCATTTCAGTGTGTGTGCGTTTGTGTGTTAATGGAGAAGTGTTATTTACATTACTAAATGGCTGCTTTTTTCAGTGATTGCTCAGGAGTCTGGTTTTCTAGGAGGTTTACTGTGTACTTTTTGCAGTAATGTATCAGTGTAGTACCTCGCAGGATGCGCAGTAGCAAAGCCTGCCCCAAACACGCCTCCAGTCCTGTGGAGGCAGCAGCATGATTATTCAACAGTGTGCGGAATGCAATGTAACTAATATTCAGCATCTGTGCCGCAAGCAACCTAATGTTTTACTGTAGACATTCAGTACCAAAAAATGAAATGTTTTATTAGGGACGTAAAACTAAAATGCGTGTTGTGCATCACATTTCAGTCAGCCAGTCAGGCAGAGTTCACACAACCAAACGGTTTCTCTAAACGATACTGTTACATTTTAACAACTGAAAATGTTTCCCGAAGATACTAGCAGCGCTGTTGCACAGCACTTGCTCAGTGCTGAACTGGTCACCTGGCATTAAGGCACCCAAATCTGAAAAGAAGCAGGGGGGCAGTATCCCCACAAGGGAGTGCAGGGGGCTTGCCCCCCTGAAAAAGGAGAAAAAGTAATAATTCCTACAAGGATGGAGTTCATTGTGTGCGTGAATATTTAGCAGTTTACATGACATGACATATGAATTAGCATGCCTGTCTGTCTTCCTCGATATCCTCACCCATTTGGCGTACCAATCACTGACAGCACGCCCAAAGATGCGCAGAACTAACTGCGAGGTACTACACTGCTTGGCAGGGTTTTATCTCAGCTGAGATGATGTAGTCATTGTTGAAGGTTTTAGTGTGGCTTACTAGTTAGGTATTTTTTTATACAATATTTAATATGAGGCAGTTTCTACATTGCCTCAGGATGCCCATATTCACTGAGCTGGTAACAGAGGTAGTGGATAAGTTCATATCCATGGCAACTGATCCTTTTTATTGATTTGACAGTTGGAGAAATTGTATTTGTTTTGCTGAGTGCACTCATTTTTTAATTGTAAACAATTTTTGCAAATGACTGCAATAAATATTTTCTGGAACAATTTGGAGCCTGACATAAGGGAAAAAGTGGCCCACTCCTCTAATGTGGGAAACAGCTGCATCTTTGTGCGTCTGTATGTGTCACGTTTTTCAACTTTTACCTCAGAATTCTGGACAAAAAGTATTTAGGGAAAAGGTACACTTAGTGGCTGCAATTCACTCAAAATAATTTCCAGATTTAGGAGGGACTGAACAAAAGTTTGAGAACAAATTAGATGTGTTCCCCAAAATTTGGGAAAGCTGAGCGGTGTGCACGTGCATGCATATTGGACCTTTATGGTTTATGACTGAAAATAGATTACTTTTTGGATTCAGTAATTTAAGTACATACATACACACACACAAATGAAATACTGTGACTAGCTTGTGTTTGTATTGCACAGGGGCCAGTTTGCACACATTTAAAAGATCACCAATTCTGAATGTTCTTCTTTGTCATTTAATGAGATTGCTTACTAAAGCTGAGTCCTATGCTGAGACATATTTGGGTATAAATATATTTTCTGAGTAAATGACCCGGACCTAAATTGGCTGAAAAAATGTCTTATGAACTTCAACTGACTTAGGTAATATGGTTCATAGGTTGGTACTAGGCTATCGGCCCTAAGGCCTATGCAAGCCTAGCCATAACAATTCCCTGGAAATATCTTCCCACAATATTTACTTCTCTGGGCCCGTCTAGCAGGGCGACTGACATGATCCCCGGGGTGAATTTCCTATCTCCCATCCAACCATCAAGATTCCTTTTGAAGAGGGCCAATGAGGCGCTCTGCTTGACATGTTATGGGCAGTCTATTCCAGAGTATGGGGAGTCTCTGGGTCAGGAACCTATCCCTCCAGCATGTTTTGTTCATTGTGATAAGGTTTAGATCCCTGGAGCGTGTGGCTCTGAGAGATTGGGATTTCTTTAAGTGGAGCATGTCCACTAGCTCAGGGTTTGACATGGCCTTGTACGTTGAGCAGAGATCACCTCTGACTAGATGATATGCCACAGAGTATAGCTGGAGTTTTTTTAAGACGGTCAGCATAGGGCATCTGCTTTAGGCCTGTGATTCTTTTAGTGAGGTATTTCTGTGGCCTTTCCAGCTGTTGAAGATGTCTTCTGAGGTACATACCAAATGGGGCATGGTACTCTATAATGGGTCTAATGAGGGATGAGTACAGTGGAACAATGACCACTTTTTTTCTGGATGAAAAGCCCTTAGTGATTGAGGTGTGCCACATAGGATTTCCTGACTGTTGGGGAAATGTGGTCATCGAAAGTGAGACCATTGTCCACTTGTGTCCCTAAGTCTCTCTTCACACTTTCGATGTTTAGTGTCCTGCCACCTATGTCGTAGTTCATGGGTACATGTTTTTTTCCAAAGGGGATAAAGTACAGTTGTGTACCTACCATAAATGTAGATGTTCGAGTGTATTCACTGTTGCAGTCATTACACTTGGGTTATCCTGCTGGCAGGCCACCCACAGTTGGCCTGAATTCCAAAGTCCTAGTCCGGCGTCGGTTGCTGTCGCCTCTTCCCTGACGTCAGTGCGCCAGGGGTATATAAGATGCAGCAGATGCCATTTTCTTCAGTTTTTCTTGCCCGAGATGTCAGCGGCCCCCATGAAGGTAGGCAATACATATTGCTTATAAAAACATACAGCAAAATAAAAATAATACCTTCATCTACAAGCAAATACACCACATAGGTTGTATAGGATAGAAAAGTATAGATAAGTCCCAGCAAAGAAAGGGGGATGGAGGGTGGGTAACCTGGACTGCAACAGTGAATACACTCGAACATCTACATTTATGGTAGGTGCACAAGTGTACTATGTTCATCGTGTTTCACTGTTGCAGTCATTACACTTGGGTTGAATCCCAAAGCTGAGGTAGGGCGGCTGGGCCTAAATAGGATTAGGAGTGGATATGAAGCCCTGCAGAACTGCAGTGGCAAAGCCTGCTCTGGATTTAGAGTAGAGAGGTAAGTGATAATGCTTGGTAAAAGTGTGCACTGAACTCCAAGTTGCAGCCTCCAAAATTTCCTTGGTTGGTACTCCTCTGAGAAAGGCTGCTGAAGTGGCTGCTGCCCTGGAAGAATGTGGCCTAATATTCTTAGGCACTGACTTGCCATGCTGTGCACAGCAGAAACGAATAGTGTCCTATCCATTTTGAAATAGTCTGCTTTGAGATGGCCTTTCCTTGTGATCCTACAGCATACGCTACAAAAAGTTGTTCAGTTTTTCTGAAAGCTTTTGTTTTGTCCAAATAGAAGCACAGCTGCCTGTATGTCCAAAGAGTGCAGAAGTCTCTCCCCTTTATTCTGGGGATTTGGATAAAATGTTGGCAAATGAATGGTTTGATTAAAAGCCACACTGGATACTACCTTTGGCATAAATGTTGAGTTTGTCCTTAGGGAGACCCTGTCCGGATGAAAAATGATAAAAGGTTACACTGCCATTAATGCCTGTAACTCTGAGACTCTTCTTGCTGAAGTTATTGCTAGCAGCAGAGCAGTTTTCCCTGATAAGAATTTTATATCAGCTATATTGGCTGGCTCAAAAGGAGATAGTGTGAGCTTTTCTAAGACAAAATTGAGGTCCATGTAGGTATCAGTGCTCTCCTTAGGAGTCTTATGTTTTTTGCCCCTCTGAGGTACTGTCTTAGTAGTAGATGAGAGAAAATAGGCGGTTCCATATTGCAATGAGCTGAAATGGCAGAGGCATGGATCTTAATTGATGAGAAGGATAGGCCTTTGTCAGTTAGGTATTGTAAAATCTGAGGTATATTTGGAACAAGTGGTTCAAGTCCTTGTGCCTGGTTCCAAGCACAGAGTCTCTTCCATTTTTATGCATAAGATTTCCTGGTGCTGGGCCTCCTGACTTCCAAAATGACATCCATGATAGCCTTAGAGAGAGGTGTGGTCTGAGTGGCTATATTATCTGCCATGCAGCCAGATTTAAGGTTCTGAGTTGACTGTGCAGGATCTGACTGTTTTGTTGAGTCAAAAGATGAGGAATTTGAGGTAAAGTCCAGGCTGGGCCTTGGGATAAGCTCTTTAGGATTGGGTACCAGTGCTGGCGTGGCCAGTCTGGGGCAATCAGAATAATTTTTGGCTTCTCTTGTCTGACTTTTAGGAGCACCTTGGGAAGGAGCGGCAGTGGTGGAAAGGCATAAACTGTTAGGGTTTTCTGGCTGAATGATAAAGCATTCACTTTCCATGCTTGTGAGTGATAAGTGCTTGTGCAGAATCTCTGCAGTTGGCAGTTGTGAGGGGAGGCAAAAAGATCTATGTCTGGGCATCCCCATTTCCTTGTTATCATGCTGAAGACCTGTGGATTTAGTTTCCACTCGAGAGGATTCATAAGGTGTCTGCTTAGCTTGTCTGCCAGAGTATTTTTCTTTCCTGGCAGGAATTGTGCCTGCAGATGTACTTGATAGGTCAGTGCTGTGTTCCACAAAATCATAGCTTGCCTGCAGAGGGGGTAGGAATGTGTGCCCCCTTGCTTGTTTGTGTACCACATAACTGTAGTATTGTCTGTCTTTAGTAATAGTTGTCCTGGATATAGTAGATCCTTGAAGGCTGTCAGGGCATTCTCTACAGCTAGCATCTCTTTTTGATTGATGTGAAGATGCATTTTGTCTGCGGGCCACGTGCCCTGAATACATTTCCCTGCCATGTGTGCCCCCCAGACATAATCCGATGCATCTGTTGTTAGTGTCTGCCTGGCTGTGGGTAAAGTGAAAGGCTGTCCCTTGTTGTGGTGACAGGCCAGTGCCCACCATCGAAACTCCTGTTGCAGGCAGGGGATAAGAGTTATTATTGCTTCCAGGCTGTGGCAATGTTGAGTCCAAACACTTTTTAGATACCATTGTAGTTTCCTCATATGCAGTCTTGCATATGGAATTAGCAGGATGCAGGATGCCATGAAGCCCAAAGCCTGCAGAATTTTTCTTGCAGGGAGCTGGGTCTTTGTTGCCATCATTTGAAAGAAATGAGTCAGTTGCCTTTGCTTGTCTGGCATGAGATCAGCCATCTGGGCAGTTGTATTTAAGCTTGCACCCAGGAATATCATCTCTTCAGAGGGCACTAGTTTTGATTTCTTTTCGTTTACTGTGTACCCTAGGCAAATTAGTAATCTTTTTACAAACGCCAGATGCTTTAGTAGAATGTCCTTGCTCTCTGCTTGAATAAGGCAGTCGTCCAAGTAGGGATATATTTGAATTCCTTTTTGTTTGCAAAATGCAATTACTGGTGCCAGGCATTTTGTGAAGACCCTGGGCGCAGTAGATAAGCCAAAGGGCAGTGCAGAGAATTGGTAATGCATTGAGCCAGCTATGAATCTGAGGTATCTTCTGCAAGATTGTCCGATTGGGACATGCAGGTATGCCTCTTTGAGGTCCAAAGTAACTAACCAAGCCTTCTTGCCCAGCATGGGTAGAAGTTGCTGCAGTGTCAACATTTTGAATTTTGGAACATCCAGGAAAGTATTCAGAATTGACAGGTCCAGTATTGGTCTCCAGGCTTTGTCCTTTCTGGGTACCAAGAAAAGTCTTGAGTAAAATACTTGTCCCTGTTCTTGCTGTGGTACTTTTTTGAATAGCTCTCATGTCCATGAGAGCAGAAATTTGTTTTTGTGCCTCTGCCCTTTGATTTTGTGGCAGGTCTGGCATACCTTTTGACCTTGGTAGGGTGTGAAAGTGGAACCTGTAACCCTGAGAAACAATATTCAGTACCCATTTGTCCTGGGTGATTATGTGCCAATTTTGTGAGAAAAGTGCTAGTTTTCCCCCTAAGGATGCTGCTAAAAGGTAAGTGCTTGGCATTTGTAGAGGGAAGTCATTGGGACTGTTTCCTATAAGGTTGTGATTTGTCTTCTCCGCCTTTGGGGGCTGATGCACCCCATTGTTTAGGTCTGTATGAGCCTTGGGGCTGAGATCTGCCTCTTGGGCGACTGTATCTGCCTCTTTGTGGCCTGTCTGACACTGGAAAGAACCAATTTTTAAAAGGCCAGTTGCTGCTAAATCTAGGTGGCTGAACCTGTAAGAAATCCTTTACTGTCTGCATTGATTTTGCTTTATCCTCCATTTTCTTTAACATCTCTTCTGCCTTAACACAAAACAAAGTGTCATGCTGTAATGGAGCATCCAATAATTTTGCTTTAACATGATCAGGTAAACTTTGTTCTTTTAACCAAGCATGCCTTCGAATGACAGAACCTGTAACTGCGGCTCTGCAAGGAGCGTCTAATGAATCAAAACCACATTGCACAGTATGCTTTCCCACTTGTTCAGCTGCATGCAATAAATCCTGCCTTTCCTTATTGTCAGGACCTTCTGAGCTTGTAAGCATTTTCTGTTTTAGCAAAGACATTAGGTGTATTGTTGATATTTAAGCATGTGAAACTGGCAGTTTAAAGCCCTTACAGCTAAAGTAGCAGAAGTGTAAACTTTTTCCCCCCATCTATCCAGTGCTCTAGAATCCCTATCAGAGTGGACAGGTGTTTTTGCAGTGGAAGCCTTGACCCCCTTTGGGACCCTGAGAAATTGTTTCTGGGTCAGCAGCAGGGTTTTTATAAAGAAATTTATGAGAGTCTGGGACCCTGTAGTACCTATCTGGCTTGACTGGTGCAGGGTGTAAAGAATCAGGAGACAAACTGGATTCAGAAAAAACATCAGCAATATCTAGTGCAAGGGGCCTGTGCTGAGGCAATAAATGAAAGTATCTGAGCCTTTTCTTGGATTCTGAATAATCCTGGCTCTCCCAATGGAAATGCTCCCTCATGGTGTGCAAGGTTTCCCCAAAAGAGTAATCCTCAGGAGGAGAGGCTGAAGGGATAGATTCTTCAGCATCAGAGTCCTCATAGGGAGGAAGAGAATATCCCTGGTCTGAAGAGGAATCAGAGGAAATGGAGACCTGGTCAGAGGTAAATAGACCAAAATATAATTAGTACATCCACTGATTGAGCGCTTTCATCTCTGTTCGGAGACTTCTTCAGAATCAATTAACAAAATAAATCTTTCATCTTTTATATATTCCAAAAATGGGCTGGCAATCCAAATTGAGTAATTAGTAATTCATTTCTTAAAGAACCACCTTGCTTATGGGTCACCAAACAGTATATACATATAATATAGGTGTGTAACACTATGTAGTATTTTAATACACATCCAAAAACAGTGGGTAAATACTACCCAGGAATTTTATATCCTCACAACTCAATAAAATAGAATAATATAGTATAGTATAATCAGGATCAACCAGTTCCAACGGAATGTTTACAGTTCCGTATTGTCCCAACCTGTATCTGTGACCACCAAAAATGAAAACCAGTGTATTTATACACAAACATTTAAAATATTTATAAATAGATTTCAAAAAATATATATGTAAATTATATAAAATATATAAAAAATATATGTTTTTCTATGTAAAATCAATATATTCTTTGTAAACATATAAAATGAACTGTAAAAATAGTTTGCTACAAAATTACTATAGAATTCAGATCTTACATAGAAAAACATATATATTTTTTATATATTTTATATAATTTACATATATATTTTTTGAAATCTATAAATATTTTAAATGTTTGTGTATAAATACACTGGCTTTCATTTTTGGTGGTCACAGATACAGGTTGGGACAATACGGAACTGTAAATATTCCGTTGGAACTGGTTGATCCTGATTATACTATACTGTATTATTCTATTTTATTGAGTTGTGAGGATATAAAATTCCTGGGTAGTATTTACCCACTGTTTTTGGATGTGTATTAAAATACTACATAGTATTACACACCCATATTACATGTATATACTGTTTGGTGACCCATAAGCAAGGTGGTTCTTTAAGAAATGAATTACTAATGACTCAATTTGCACTGCCAGCCCATTTTTGAAATATATAAAAGATAAAAGATTTATTTTGTTAACTGATTCTGAATAAGTCTCCGAACGGAGACGAAAGCGCTCAATCAGTGGATGTACTAATTATATTTTGGTCTATTTTATCTGGTGGATTATTAAACCTGTCTTTTACTTTATTGAACTATTCGTTTTGTGTTCGTTTGCAATACATATTGGAATCAAGAAGACAGCCTTTATCGTTTCCTGAGCTGCATTGTTTTTCATGTTTGAAGGTTGCCAATGTCTTTGTTTATAAGTTCCATGATAATGCGTTCCATGCCCTTGTAGATCAGGCTTGTCAGACTGATGGGACGGTAGTTCCCGGGATACAAGGCGGATCCTCCCTTGAGGAGCGGGATAACTGTAGCTGTGCGCCACTCAGTGGGCACAAAGCCTGAGGTGAGGCTATGATTAAACATGACACTTAGATGGGGTGCCAGTTAATTTTGTAGTTCATGTAGTACACAGCCTGGGATGTCATCTGGTCCCAAGGATGCTGTATTCTTAGCTTTGGAGAGTGCTGTTTCTACCTGGTGATCTTAAGATTGCTGGGTCCTTCATAGCATGTGAACTTTAGTGGACATGACCCCCTCAGGAATCTGTAGGACACTTTTTGTAGAGGCAGAGGTCTTTCGGTCTCTATTAGAGTAGTTAAGGTTACTGAGACCTGAGGACTTATTGTTGAGGAAACACTAAAGTATTTTGAGCTGCTTTTAGTACTTTGTGAGGTTATGGGCCAATGGGGGCACTATTTTCAATGATGGGCCTAATAAAATATGTATAGAGTAAGGGTATAACTTACTTGGAATATGAGGAGATACCACAAAGGATAAGCTTTGTAAAGCAGAAGGATTTGTAGCAGAGTGAGAAATCTGTACGGTAAGTAGTACAGATACAAGCTTTACCAAAATAAACAATGCTGCGTTTCAGATGTACTGAATGTAAGCCCATGAATAACACACCGGGTGTCTTTCTTGGTGATTTTGAATATCAGAATGGGATTTGATAACAACCATTTCACAGCCATCATCATCAGACTTTATTGCCAGGGAACAGTATGTACGTAAATATATGACCGATTTTTTTCTAGGGGGGGGGGGGGTTGATCGCTGCTCAAAAAAAAAATGCACAGACAAAATAAAATGGGGGGGGAATGGCTCAGCGATTTTTTTCCTGGGAAAAAAATCACTGTTCCGGCCATTCAACATTCTGTGGTTTCAGTTATCAGGAGTCGATGTAAGAGCGTTCCCTCTTTCCGACATCCTGATATAAATCATACATATATATATATATATATATATATATATATATATATATATACACATATGTATCTATACACATACACACGTACAAGTGTGTATATGTATCTGTATCTAGCTATATGTATGTGCATATATATATATATATATATATATATATATATATATATATATATATATATAAAATGTGTGTGTATATATAACTCTCAGTTAACCTGCACCCATGGGGATTGGAAGATGCAGGATAACTGTTGTTTCTGGTTGCTTGAGGGTTACTGTTAAAAACAGGCCTAACTAATACTGTACCCTATACTATTTGTTTTGTTTGACCTGTTTTTAGGTTGGGGAGAGAGGGAATTTATTCCTATCTTACTTTTTAAAACTCTAAAGCTCTAAAAGTGTAAGGCATTTTTTTTCTGGTTTCTTGAGTTCCAGTTAACTGAGAGTTTACTGTGTATCTGTGTGTGTGTGTGTGTGCGTGTGTGTGTGTGTATACATATATATATATATATATATATATTTATATATATATATATATATATATATATATATATATATATATATATATATATATATATATATATATATATATATATACACACACACACACACACACACCCCCAGCCACTGGGGATGCACAAGCCAGTGCATTTCTTTGTGCCGGTCCCAAGCCCGGATAAATGGGGAGAGGTGCGTCAAGAAGGGCATCCGGCGTAAAATTATGCCAAATCATACATGCAGACAACAGTACAGAAATGCATACCGGATCAGTCGAGGCTCGGGTTAACAACGACTGCCACCAGTACTGTTGGCCAACAGGGTGCTGGCGGAAATTGGGCTACTGTTGGCTGAATGAGAAGCGGGGGAAGGCATGCCCAAAGGCAGGTAAAGGCTAGGACTATGACAGTGAGGGTCGGAACTTTGAATGTTGGCAGTAAGGTAGAGGAGAGAGCTAGCTGATATGATGGACCAAAGGAAGGTTGGTATATTGTGTGTGCAAGAGACCAGATGGAAGGGGAGCAAGGCTAGGTGTATCGGAGGCGGTTTCAAATTGTTTTATCATGGTGTGGATGGGAGCAGAAATGGCATAGGCATTATTCTGAAGGAACACTATGCTAAAGAGTGTTTTGGAGGTGAAAAGAGTGTCGGATAGAGTGATGTTTATGAAGCTGGAAATTGATGGTTTAATGATGAATGTTGCTAGTGCATATGCTCCACAAGTTGGGTGTGCGATGGATGAGAAAGAAAAATTTTGGAGTGAGTTGGATGAAGTGGTAATGACTGTAGCCAAGGGTGAGAGACTGGTGATTGGAGCAGATTTCAATGGGCATGTTGGTGAAGGGAAAGTACAGTTTTGTACCTACCATAAATGTAGATGTCCGATAGATATGCAACTGCAGTCCTTACATATGGGTTGTCCTGCCTCAGGCAGCCCTCGGTCGGCCGGATTCCAAAGTCTGGGTCCGACGTCGGCTGATGTCGCCTCCTCCCCGACGTCAGAGCGGCAGGGGTATAAAAGTATCAGCCAACGCCATCTTCTTCAGTGTTTCTTGCCCCAGATGCCAGGTGCCCTCCAAGGAAAGCTAAAATTAGAACTGGAATAAAAATTTCCAGACATACACAATAGCAATAAACAGATACACCATAACAGATATCCCCAGCTAAGTAAAAAAGGAGGAAGGTGGACCCAATGTACAGAGGGGAAGGAGGGTGGGAAAACCCGACTGCAGTTGCATATCTATCGGACATCTACATTTATGGTAGGTACAAAACTGTACTATGTCCTTCAAGAATGCAACTGCAGTCCTTACATATGGGTTGAATACCATAGCCAAGCTGGGGGTGGTAGGCTCTAAGATAAGGATGGTGTAGCTAAAATGCCCCGCAGGACTGCTGAAGCAAAGCCTGCTCGGAATCTGGAATATAAAGGGAGGTTGTAGTGCTTGGAAAATGTATGCACGGAGCTCCATGTAGCAGCTTCTAGAATGTCCTTTGTAGCCACCCCTCTTAGAAAGGCTGTGGAGGTGGCTGTAGCTCTGGTGGAGTGTGGTCTGACATTGGCTGGCACACCCTTTCCATAGTAGGAATAACAAAATCTGATGCAATGTCCAATCCATTTTGAAATTGTTTGTTTGGAAATTGCTTTTCCTTGTACCCCAGGAGTGTAAGCTACAAATAGTTGGTCAGACTTTCTGTTGGCCATAGTTCTGTCCAAGTAGTAGCGCAGTTGTCTGTGAATGTCCAAAGTGTGCAGCAGTTTTTCCCCTTTATTTTGAGAATTGGGGAAGAAAGTAGGCAGGTGAATTGCTTGATTTAGAGACACCCTGGAAATCACTATTGGCATAAAAGAAGGATTGGTTCTTAAAGAAACCCTGTCCTGATGAAAAATGAGGAATGGAGGAACTGCCATGAGGGCCTGAATCTCCGAAACTCTCCTTGCTGAGGTTTTTGCCAACAGGAAAACTGTTTTCCAGGAAAGAAATTGTAATTCTGCAGATGCTGCTGGCTCAAAGGGAGGAAGAGTTAATTTTTCCAACACGAAATTGAGGTCCCATGCAGGCACTGGTGGTTTTCTGGGAGGCTTGATATTCTTTACCCCTCTTAGAAATTGTCTCAGCAAAGGATGTGAGAACACAGGAGGATCGGTGTTGTATCTTGCTGAAATAGCTGAAGCATGTATTTTATGGAAGAATATGAAAGTCCATTATGCAGCATCCCTGCCAAGTATTCCAATATCTGTGGAATGTTCATTACTGATGCATCCTGTCCCTTGTTGGTATTCCAGATGCTGAATCTCTTCCATTTGACCGAATAAGCTTTTCTGGTGGAAGGTCTGCGTGCTTCCAGTAATATCTGTTGAACTTCCTTGGAGAAAGAGATATGCGGAGACATCATGGGACCCTCCAAGCTGTCAGGCGCAGAGTTTGCAGGTTTGCATGAACCGTCCTGTAATTGTGCTGGGTCAAGAGTGGAGGCCATAGAGGCAGGGTCCACGGTTTGGTGCAAGTTAAGCTCCTTAGTAGTGGATACCAGTGCGGTCTTGGCCAATCTGGAGCTATTAAGATGCCATTCGGTTGCTCTGCTTTGATCTTCAGTAACACCTTGGTTATCAATGGTAGAGGAGGGAATGCATAGATTTTTAGAGAGTTCCAGCGGAATGAGAGAGCATCTATTTTCCAAGCTTGTGGATGATGTGACCTCGTGCAGAACTTTTTCAGATGATTGATTGAGGTGGGAGGCAAAAAGGTCTACGTCCGGCCTCCCCCATGCAGAAGTTATTTGTGCAAAAATGTCTGGATGCAACATCCATTCGTGTGGATCCAGGATGTTTCTGCTTATACTGTCAGCTAGAACATTGTCCCTGCACGGAACAAACTGGGACTGTAGCTGTATGTTCAATTTTAGGGATTTTTCCCAAAGAGTCATTGTTAGTCTGCAAAGGGGGTAAGAATGAGTACCTCCCTGCTTGTTTATGTACCACATAACAGTGGTGTTGTCTGTTCTTATTAGTAGGTGGCCTTGCTGAAGATATTTTCCAAAAGCCTCGATTGCATGCATCACTGCTAACATTTCTTTTTGATTGATGTGCAGATGTACTTCCTGGGGAGTCCACTGACCTTGAATACATCTGTCCTCCATGTGCGCCCCCCCATCCATGGTCTGAGGCGTCTGTTGTAATGGTTTGGCTTGTTTGAGGCTTGTTGAAAGGCATACCTTTGTTTAACTGGCTTGCTTGGGCCCACCACAAAAATTCCCTTTGTAGACATGGGATGAGTGGGATAATTGCTTCTAAGTTGTGGCTGTGTTGAGACCATAAACTTTTTAGGTACCATTGTAGTTTTCTCATGTGTAGTCTTGCCAGTGGAATCAGTAGAATGCAAGATGCCATGAAACCCAGGGCCTGCAGGATTTTCCTTGCAGTCATCTGGGTGAGCTTTGCTAGGCTTTTGAAGTAATGTGGTAGTTGTTCTTGCTTCTCCTCTGTGAGGTAAGCCATTTGAGATTCTGTGTCTAGTTTGGCTCCTAGAAATGTTATTTGTTGGGATGGCAGCAGTTTTGATTTTTGTAAGTTGACTGTGTATCCCAAAGCCTGTAGTAAGTGAATGACATAATTCAAGTTTTTTGTCAAGGCTTGCTTGCTGTCCGCTTGTATAAGGCAGTCGTCCAGGTAAGGGTATATTTGTATCCCCTGGAGTCTGCAATGTGCAATTACTGATGCCAGGCATTTCGTGAATACTCTGGGCGCAGTAGATAAGCCAAAGGGCAATGCTGAGAATTGATAATGCTCTGACCCTGCAAGAAATCTGAGGTATCTTCTGCAACTGTGTCTGACTGGGACATGCAGGTATGGCTCCTTGAGGTCCAGAGTAACCAGCCAAGACCCCTTGCCCAGCATGGGAAGGAGTTGCTGTAGCATCAGCATTTTGAATTTTGGTACAATGAGAAAAGTGTTTAGAGCGGACAAGTCCAGTATAGGTCTCCATTGCTTTTCTTTTCTTGGACCAAGGAACAGTCTTGAATAAAATCCCTGGCCTTGTTCCTGAGGAGGAACCTTTTCTATTGCTTTGATTTGTTTCAGCTTTGTAATTTGTTCGAATGCCTCTGCCCTTTGATTTTGTGGCAGGTTTGGCATGCCTTGTCCTGTTGGTAATGTGTGGAAGTGGAACCTGCAGCCTTGGTCTATTATGTCCAGAATCCATTTGTCCTTTGTTAAAAAGTGCCAGTTTTTTGAAAATAAGGATAATTATCCACCTAAAGGTGCTTCTCTTTGAGCCTTGGTCGGCGGTGTCAAAAGCAAGTCATTGTGATTGTCCCTGTGGGGCAGGGGAAGTCCCTGCGCCACCTCTCTGATTAGTCGGTTGCCATTGGCGTCCCCGGTAGGAGCCTCTGTATTGCCCTCTTCCTCAGCCATGCCTGTTCTTTCCCCTTTGAAATTTGTCAGTGTCCGGAAAGGACCAATTCTTAGAAGGCCAATTCCTGCTGAACCTAGGAGGCTGAACCTGGAGGAAATCCTTGACTGTTTGCACTGATTTAGCCTTTTCCTCAATTGACTTCAACACATCCTGAGCATTAGTAGCAAATAGCTTGTGCTTTTCCAAAGGAGCATCTAGAAGCTTTCCTTTAACATGATCTGGTAATGGCTGTTCTTTTAACCATGCATGTCTATGTATGACGGCCCCTGTCATAGCTGCCCTACATGAAGCTTCCAATGCATCATATCCACACTGAAGAAAATGGTTGCTAACCTGCTGTGTGTTGTGAACCACATCCTGCAAGGCCTTCCTATCTAAAGGCTCAGGAGAGGCTAACATTTTCTGCAAGTCATCCATCAAGAAATCCTGATACTGAAACATATAAAAAAGGCAACTGACGGCTCTCAGACAGTGTGGTAGAAGTATAAACTTTTTTGCCCCACCTCTCCAGGGACCTAGCTTCCCTGTCTGAGGGCAAGGGATTCTTGGCCGTGGAAGTAGCGACCCCCTTGGGCCCCTGGGAAATTATTTCAAGATCAACAGCATGGGCCTTAAAGAAATGTTTATGAGTTTCAGGAACCCTGTAGTATCTGTCTGGCTTGACAGGAGCAGGAGGGAGAGTATCAGGAGAAGCACTTGAATCTGAGTACACATCATCCAGAACATCAAGCACTGGAGGGATAGCTAAAGGCCTGTGTTGTGGTGGTTTTAGGAAGGTACGAAGCCGCTTTCTGGAATCAGAGTATTCCTGGCCTTGCCACTGAAAGTGTTCCCTCAGAGTGAAGAACTTCCCCAAAAGAAATATCCTCAGGAGGGGAGGCAGAGGGGATAGAATACTCCGCATCAGAATCCTCGTAGGCCTGGAAGGACTCTTGCTGGGTATCTGAGTGATCAGAGTCACCAGAGGCTTCGTCTGAAGAAAGGGTGTCAGTATTCTCAACCCTGGACCTTTTGTCAGAAGGTGGCTGAGATCCTCTTTCAGGATGGGCCTGGGAGCCTCTGATTAAAGAAATTAAATCTGCAGCTAAAGACATGATTTATTTATCAGTAGTGGGCTGAGGCAGAGCTTTAGGAGGGTGAGACTTAGCCTGGCTAGTAGCCTTAGCACGTGTGTAGGCCTTGATAGACATAGATATAGGGGGCCTAGCTGCCCCACGTGCTGGAGTAACTCTGTCCACTGGAATGGTCTCCAGTAAATCTTGGGCTTCAGAATCTGGAGGAAAATCAACCACCGGCACCGGCGCAGGCTCCAGGGCCGGAGTAATCGGTAATGCGGTGTTGTCGGTCCGGAGCGGTGGAGGAACCACCTCAGAAGAGACCGATGCACTCGCGGTAATTTTTGGCGTGGAGTCAGTGGAAGTCGCGGGCCAAGGATGTCGGTCCCGGTCCTTCCGTTTTTTGGAAATATGAGTTGTCGGTTGTTCCGACGGCATGGTATAGGAGAAACTGTCGCCGAAAAAGTCTTCAACAAACTCTGCCCGGCGCCTGACTGTGCGCTTATTGAAGCAAGCACAGGTGGCACAGGCCGAGACGTCGTGGTCTGGGCCAAGGCAGGGGAGGCAGTAAGAATGGAAATCCTTATGAGGTATTTGTTTACCACAAGACAAACAGTTATTAACTTTTTCAGTTTTTTCTGACATCGGCTGAGGCAAGAAAAAGATCCCCAACGGGGTACTTAGCTTTTTTTGATGACTTCAGATACGAAAAACACAGGAGCTGACCGACCGGCACTTGCAAACTGCTTCTGCTTCGGGCACCGCGCGGCAAGAAAGACTGAAGAAGATGGCGTCGGCTGATACTTTTATACCCCTGCCGCTCTGACGTCGGGGAGGAGGCGACATCAGCCGACGTCGGACCCAGACTTTGGAATCCGGCCGACCGAGGGCTGCCTGAGGCAGGACAACCCATATGTAAGGACTGCAGTTGCATTCTTGAAGGACATCAGAGGGGATGAGGAAGTGATGGGTAGGTATGGTGTTAAGCAAAGGAATGTAGAAGGTCAGATGGTAGTGGATTTTGCGAAAAGGATAGACATGGCTGTGATGAATACGTATTTTAACAAGAGGAAGGAGCATAGGGTGACATACAAGAGTGGAGGAAGATGCACACAGGTGGATTATATCTCATGTAGAAGAGCCAGTCTGAAGGAGACTGGAGACTGTAAAGTGGTGGCAATGGAAAGTGTAGTTAGGCAGCATAGGATGGTGGTTTGTAGGATGACATTGGTGATCACGAAGAGGAGGATGAGTGTGAGGGCAGCACCAAGGATCAAATGGTGGAAATTGAAAAAGGGTAATTGTGAAGTGATGTTCAGGGAAGAGTTAAGACGGGCACTGGGTGTTAGTGAAGAGTTACCGAATAGCTGGGTAACTACAGCAGAGCTAGTAAGAGAGATGGCTACAAAGGTGCTTGGTGTGCATCTGGAAAGAGGAAGGAGGACAAGACCTGGTGGTGGAATGAAGTAGTATAGGAGAGTATACAGAGAAAGAGGTTGGTGAAGAAGAAGTGGGATTGTCAAAGAGATGAAGAAAGTAGACAAGAGTATAAGGAGATGAGGTGCATGGCAAAAAGAGAGGTGGTGAAGGCTAAGGATAAGGTGTATGAAGAGTTGTATAAAAGGTTGGACACTAAGGAAGGAGAAAAGGACCTGTACCGATTGGCTAGACAGAGGGACCGAGCTAGTAAAGATGTGCAGCAGGTAAGGGTGATAAAGGATAATGAGGGAAACGTACTCACAAGCGATGAGAGTGTGTTGAGCAGATGGAAAGAGTACTTTGAGGGGTTGATGAATGAAGAGAATGAGAGGGAGAGAAGGTTGCATGATGTGCGGATAGTGAATCATGAAGTGCAGTGGATTAGCAAGGCGGAAGTAAGGATAGCTATGAAGAGG